>NC_045958.1:25585252-25655330 GCF_010909765.2 Amblyraja radiata | reverse complement strand
AGGCAGCATCTCTGGAGGAAAGGGTTAGGCGACATTTCGGGTCGGGACCCCTCTTCAAAATACCCTGCTGAGGTCATCTGTTGTTGGCCCTGATTTGTCCCGGTCTTTTCTTGCTTCCAGTTCCCCCCTACAATCATCCCGAAGAAGGGTCCCGACCAAAAATGGAATCTATTCCTTTTCTCCAGAGATGCTGCTTGGCCCGCTGAGTTACTCCAGCATTTTGTGTCTAACTTGCTGATTCAGACAGTTTTTGATTATCAAGGATTCTGCGCTGACTCTTTACTCTGAAACACATGTTGGAAATTTAAACTTGGGCGCAACTAACATCGTCTAAGTAATGTGGCATCTTCCTGCAGTAAAGTCACGGCATTAGTACAGGCATGTCTCCAAATGAGCCAATTCAACCAAGGGAGGATATTTATAGTGTGTGAAAAAAAAAGTTACATTATTTGTGCCACGTGATGATTTAACAACACTTCACAGTTCACAGTGTTCATTCAAGATTTAACGGGAAAGCTCGGGAGACGGACAAGTCACTCGCACAAATAACAGAAATGCTGAGTACCCCCCGTTATATCGTGTGATATCGTGCTAGACCACGACCACTTCACTCTGGTTACCTCTTGCGTCAAGTCGCCCCGTGAGAAAGGCCTATTACTAGAATGTTGCCTGGGTTTCAGCAACTAAGTTACAGAGAAAGGTTGAACAAGTTAGGGCTTTATTCTTTGGAGCGCAGAAGGTTAAGGGGGGACTTGATAGAGGTCTTTAAAATGATGAGAGGGATAGACAGAGTTGACGTGGATAAGCTTTTCCCACTGAGAGTAGGGAAGATTCAAACAAGGGGACATGACGAGAATTAAGGGACAGAAGTTTAGGGGTAACATGAGGGGGAACTTCTTTACTCAGAGAGTGGTAGCTGTGTGGAATGAGCTTCCAGTGAAGGTGGTGGAGGCAGGTTTGTTTTTATCATTTAAAAATAAATTGGATAGTTATATGGACGGGAAAGGAATGGAGGGTTATGGTCTGAGCACAGGTATATGGGACTAAGGGAAAATACGTGTTCGGCACGGACTAGAAGGGTCGAGATGGCCTGTTTCCGTGCTGTAATTGTTATATGGTTATATGTGAACCATTGCTGCAACATGATAAAGTACATCTTCAATATGAGCAGATGATTAGTAGAAAGAAAAATGTAAGTGGAAATTGGTTTTGATTACGAGGGGAGATTGAACACATCAGGATCATTATCTTCCTCATTCATGAATCAACGTTTACATTTCCCAAAGAACATTTCATTCTATTTTCATAAACTTGCATCTTAAACCCATTGGTCAGTAATCTTTAATTGATTATTTGCACAGCACAAAAACAAAATTCAATGATTGTTGCCAGGACCTGCAATCTAATACATTCCACTTACAGTTGCCACCATCACAACAATTGTTTCCTCAATTTAACAAGATAAACTTGTATTCCAAAAACAACATCCTGGTACCGGTCGGCAATAATGCAAATCAGAACTGTGTAGAATTTTACAAACAATGCAAATAATTAATTAAAAATTATATCCTGTTTCATACTCGTCTGGATAGAATTAGATTGATGCTCCTGTCAATCAATGGTCCGAGATACTAAATTAGCCTTGGAAACATTTAATTACAATGAGATTTATTTTAAATGGTACCTGCTTTCTAAATGGTACAGACTAAAGAGATGATGGGCTGACAGGAGTTCCAGCATTGTCAATCCAATTATTTGTGGTTGTATTTGACTGATTTAATTTATAATTTCTACAAATTAATGCAGATAGGATCAATATCAATGCAACTTTCCAGCTACTTTCAGAATAATTATGCAGACTAATGGGCCTGTCCCACTTAGGCATTTTTTTCGGCGACTGTCATAGTCATAGTAAAACCGGCGACTGGACCTCCCTACTACAATGTCTACGACAATGTCCACAACAACCTACCACCTAGTCGACGTCAAGCTACCGACAACCGGCGACCATAAGGACGTCCACCTACGACCACACCTACGACAACCCAAGTACACCTGCGACAAGCTATGACAAGGTAAGACAATTCAGTCACCGGTACCTGTCACCGGTTGACGTAGGTTGACGTCGGTAGTCACCAATGGAATTCACTGATCAGCATCGGCGACAACCAATGTCATCCTGGCGAGAACCTACGTCATCCTGGCAACAATCGACAACAGCACCTACGTCAGGTGAAGTCAAGCTACGTTCATTGGCGTCAAGCCGACTGTCGCCGAAAAGTTTTGAACATTTGAAAATCCAGCGGCGACCAGAAAAACACTACGATTCTTTGGGCGACTGAGGAGATTACTCACGACCATACAGGCAACACCCCGGCGCCATGTGGCGACAACCTACTCACCTGTAGTCACCTAAAAAAATCGCCTAATTGGGACAGGCCCATTAATCACAGAATCTCAATATAAAAATCTGTCAGTGAATTAATACATTTACATAGCACCAACTGTAGTTTGGTCTGGTCAACCCGAAGGTTAATCACTTGGAAATTCCTAACCTGAATCTACAAGGAGTCATAATCAGAGTTACCAACTCTTGGTGTTTCACCATTCCACAACCACCAGCACTATTTCCACATAGCTAACTTAGTATCAAAAGGGCAATCATAAAAAATGCACAAGATTCTCAGTTGCCACTAGTGAATGATAAAAGGCACAGAATGCCTCAAGAATAAACTGTTAACAACTGGAATTGGAACACAATTATTTCTCAGCTGCGGAGTACAATATGTGACCACACTTGAGCATTTTCTGTCGTACATTAAACAATAAATGGATTAACACCCTACACAGGTAATTTAAACAACTAATTGCTGAACTCCCAATTAGAGGAAAGAGGCCCCAAGTGATTTGTCTCTCAACTAAAAGGGGCTGTTTAAATTACTCCTCATGTGGGAATATAGGATTCATACTTGAAGGAAAGTATTATTTTGAATTAACAGGGTGGTTATGGAGAAACACATAGTTATCCAGGAGAAAAATGCAAAGGCTAGCAAGAAGCACAAATGAAAAACAGATAGTAGGAGATATTCAGAAAATGTGTTTTTAAATGTTTGATGAAAGTATTGAATGTTGAAACAAGGAAATGCAGATGCTGGTTTACAAAATAAAGGTCACAAAGTGCTGGAGTAACTCAGCCAGTCAGGCAGCATCTATGGATAACATGAACAGGTGATGTTTTAGCCCAAGATGGGGTTTTTTTAATGAAAACATGCTGCTTGTAGGTTGAATAGCTACAGGTAAAATCTAGAAGATAACAGAAGATGCAAATGAAATAATGCGTTTTCCTGAGCATCTTAAAAGAGGAAGAATCATTTAACCTTTATTCAAGATTGTGACACACAGCTTTTATTGTAACTCTCCAGTCTTGCATCTTTCTGATACATGGAAACTTGGAGGAATAACAGTCAACAGCTTTCCATTTATGGTTGTAAATGAACAAATCAACTCCCACCATATGCCAATGTCTCACTTGTATCACAGTAATCAACATCCTTTACCCTTCAAGGGACTTCCAAAATTTCACAAACCTCAGGGAAAAAAATAAAACCCTCATAATTTTCTTAAATGTGTAAATCATATCTTTAAACAATGACCCTGTGTTCAGGATTATCCAACAAGAGGAAACATCCTCTCCACATTTACCCTGTCAAGACCTCTCAGGATTTTTTTAATGTTTCACCTCATTCTTCTGAATTTAGTTGATGTAAGGCTAGTCTACCCAACCTGCCGTCCACAAGACAAACCTACCCATCTTGACAGCGTACGCCTAGCGCGAACTTCCCGCGGACTTCGCTCGAACTTCACGTCAACTCGTACGGGATCACTCGACCTCCGCGCGGCCCCCGCTTTCGGTTTGGTCGCGCTTGCCGCATGCAGTCGCATGCTCGTGGGACAGGCCCTTTAGGCATGTTATGCACAAGGCCTCCAAGACCTTGCCATGTCTCAGAGCCCTTCAATTTCTGACAATTTAGATGATAAGCTATATCTTTCATTCTTCGTGTCAAAATGAACAATTCCACATTGTCAAAGAGAGGCAAGGATATTTTGATCCTTTCCAGCATCACAGTAAAGTAGTTGTAGAGAAACTTAATTTTTTTCTTTAGTGTTTCTTTCAGTAACTATTAATGTGTTTAAATAAAAGTATCTGGTGTGTGCTGAGTAGTTTATCCAATAGATATTGAGGGGAGGTTTGTACCCCATTAACTTGTGGAAATTGCTTGCCAAGAATTACATATTTTTCCAACCTATCACAAGACATCATCATCAGATTAAAACCAATTGGATCCTGCTGCATTCTATTTCTATTACTGAATGATTAAATGAGCTTTCAATTAAACTATGCTAATTACCATTCTAGCAATATCTGATGCAGATTCTCCAACCAAACTGGAACAAAGCAGGCAAAATAACACTCAGAGTAAAAACAAAAATTAGTGAAAGACCCAGGAAAGAAACAGAATTATTACACTTCATTCTCAAGGGTCTTTTGAAGGGAAGACTTCAACCTGAAACTCTGTTTCTCTTCACACAGTTGTTGCCAGATGTGGAGTGTTTCCAGTATTTTCTTTTTTTTTTGTACTGCCAGCCACTGCAATTATTTTGATGTTCATAAATTGAAAATTAATATGTGCTAAATTTTATACAGGAACAATCTCATATTATTATGAATACTATGGACCCTAATGTAGCTCCAAGTCTTCATTAGCGTTGAAAGTTTTCCTTTGCACCTTAAATCTTTCACTGAGCTACACGATGTTAAAATACTTGACCTGCTTGGATGCCACAATGCTATAAATATGTGAGTAGTTTGTTGGTAGTGCAATAATGCAGTCTGACATGAAATGGAATCCTGCCCTGATCTGCTTTCATTGGGAAGATGGCACGTTTTCTTGCACCTTCTCATGCAATGATAATTTACCCTCAAAGGTCACTGCTTTATCTTTGATTATTCGTGAAATGTTCTTTTCAAGGAAGGTGTCATCTGAGTTTTCTATTGGTACTGTTTATAGTGGCATTTTTTAAAATATGAATTGAACATATAATGAATTGCTGTACAATAGCTGCAGAATTTACTATCTAAACAGTGAAACAATTAACAGAAAGTCTCTAATCCCATGCTTACAATCACTTTAACTTCCAGGAGACCAAAATTGCCTCTGCTGAAAGATAAATACATCATTTTAAGAATCATCTGGAAAGTTTATCTTGTAAGTGCAGAATTGATCTTATTGATATTAAAAAGTCATAATAACTGCATTATTTTGTGCTGAGCCAGTAAACCTAACAGAATGTTTTAAAGTTTCAGGAAGGAAAGTAAATAGAATGTTTTAATTCTTCACTTTTTTGAGATTCTGGTCATTTGCAAAGTTAGGCGGAACGATGGTACGTGGATTGTAGTCACAGACAAGTGTGAGGTGATGTATTTTGGGAAGTGAAATAAAGATAGGACATCTGCAGTAAATTGGAAAACAATAAGGGGTGTCCACTCAGATAGATGCAGTATTCCACTACATGATCATGTGAATGAAGTGGAAATGTTGTTTGCAATCTTATTGTTCCATGTAGTATTGATAAACATAGAAAGGAATAAGAAATACGTGCACTTACTGTGCCAACCAGGTGGACACCACGCAACAACCGTTACACAAAATGTATTTGTGTATTCTGATGCCATTTTCGGAAACTTGCCATCAATATGCTATCTTTTCCCTTATTTTTTGTTGATACTATGTTAGTCATGAACCCAATAAAGTACTAGTCACCTTTGAAGGAATTTGAAATTTGACCCCCTTTGTCACATTATCGTGTGCAGTATTGTAAAAATACACATCTGCAATGTCCTTAACAACTCAATAAGGCTATCCATGACCCCACAAAACATATCGGCAGCCACATCGCAGCCCACACTACTACCCAGTTAGCACTGCTGTCTTGCTGCTCCACCCACCAAGGTTTAATTCTGTCCTTGTCTGTCTGTCTGCCGTCAGTGTGGAGTTTGCACATTCTCCGCCTGACTTCTTCCCAGGTGCACATTGTGTATGTGGGAGGCAGGAGTATTGATGGGTGGGGGGGGGGGGGGGAGGGTGATGGGCATGCGAGAAAGAATTGGTTATGGGAGATGAATGGAACTGATGCCGATTCTTTGAGAGCTGACAAATGTTTGATTGCTGAAATGCCTCATTTTATGTCATAGGAAAAAGAGAAATAAAGTCTGTATCATAAATAAACAATTATATTGGAAACAAAAACGGAAATACTGGAAGAACTCAGTCAGTCTTTTTTTCTGTCGTTATATTAGACATGATCCTCTGATCCCAATCACGCCTCCACAGCAACCCCAACAGTATTTCTCTGATCACATGCCTCCAACTGGAATGAAGGCTTTCAACTGGAATTATGACTTTCTGCGTTCTCTCCATTAATCAATCCTCAATCCACATGGCATCCCGGGGCGAGTACTTAAGTCCTGTGCTACGCAGCTAGCTCCGGTGCTCACTACAATATTCAACCTCTCCCTGGCCAAGTCCGGGGTCCCTGCCTGCTTCAAAAGATCCATCATTGTACCAGTACCGAAAAATGCCTCCCCGGCCTGTCTGAATGACTACCGTCCGGTGGCCCTCACCTCGGTAGTCATGAAATGCATTGAGAGGCTGGTCAAGAAACACATCTGCGCCTTCCTCCCTCGCAACATGGATCCGCTACAATTCGCATACCGTCCGAACAGATCCACGGACGATGCGGTCTCCCAGGTTTTGCACACCGTTCTCTCTCATCTTGACAGCCAGAAGGGGGGCTACGTGAGGATGCTGTTCATAGACTACAGTTCAGCCTTCACCACGATACTCCCCACCAGACTGGGTCCCGGACTTTCTCACCGCCAGGCCCCAGGTAGTCATGATGGGGGGAAATACATCGAAGTCCCTCACCCTGAGCACAGGATCGCCCCAGGGTTGCGTCCTCAGCCCCCTGCTGTACTCCCTGTACACACGACTGTGTGGCTAGGTTCAGCTCCAACTCGATAATCAAGTTTGCTGATGACACTGTGGTGGTGGGCCTGATCTCAGACAACGATGAGAAGGCCTACCGGGAGGAGGTGGCTGATCTGGCACTCTGGTGTCAGGACAACAGCCTCCTCTTGAATATCAAAAAAATTAAGGAGCTGATCGTGGACTTTAGGAGGGCACATCATCCGAGGACGTACACACCATTGAAGATAAATGGGGATACTGTGGATAGGGTGAGCTGCTTTAAATACCTGGGAGTCCACATCTCTGAGGATATGACATGGACATCACACGCTGCAACACTCGTGGGTCAGGCAAGGCAGCGCCTTTACCACCTCAGGCAATTGAGGAAATTCAGAGTGTCTCTGAGGATCCTCCAGTGCTTCTACTCAGCGGCTGTGGAAAGCATCTTGTCCGGAAACATCACAATCTTGTTTGGGAATTGCTCTGCCCAGGACAAGAAGGCTCTGCAGAGAGTAGTGCGTTCGGCCGAATGCACTATGGGAACTACACTCACCCCCCTGCAGGAACTATACATCAGAAGGTGCAACTCCAGAGCCAACCAGATCATGGGAGACCCCTTCCACCTCAGCAACGGACTGTTCCAGCTGCTACGGTCAGGCAAACGCCTCCGTTCCCATGCTGTGTGAACGGAGAGGATGAGAAGGAGTTTCTTTCCAGAGGCCATTAGGACTGTAAACTCCTATCTCTCCAGGGACTAACTTTACTGTACCATTCTACTGTTGTGTGGTGTATTTTTAAAATTGCTGTTTTTTCCCTTTTTTTCCCCTCCCACAAATATGTAATATATGAATATGTGATTCTGTTCCATTCTGTTTGTAGTTTGTTTGTTTTTTTGCATAATCCACGAGCATTGCCACTTTTCATTTCACTGCACATCTCATATGTGTATGTGACGAATGAACTTGACTTGACTTGACATTAGTATACCAAGTACCTGACTGCCGCCCTCATGTTGTTTCATAATCTACTGCATAGTAATTTATCGAATGCGTTTTGTAAGTCCAAATACACATCAGGCAAAAAGCAGAGTTACCTTTCTGAAACAAGGAATTACCGACCCGACCGAGGAAGAACAAAAGGAAGGGCTTGAACTTTATTTTGCCTTCCATCACAGTGGGGAATGTGTAGGAGTCACTGTGGTGGATGTTTATGTTAAAATATGTTTTTGAGTGATTTGTTGCTTTTAGTTGTATGACTGACCTGGGCAATGAAATCCCTCGTATTGCAAAACATACTTGGCAAATAAAATGTAATTCTGATTAATAGAACCCCACATAGAACACAAAGTGCTGGATTAACACAGCGAGTCAGGCAGCATTTTTAGGGGACATTAGACTAAGTGGGACCTGTTGGGTCCCAGTCACCACGGGGGGGGGGGGGGATGGGGTGGGAGGGGAGGTGTGTATGTGGGCGGGAGGGGTTTGCGTGGGGGGGAGGAGGGGTGTGGGGGAAGGAGGGGGGTATGTGGGGGAGGGTGTGTGTGGGTGGGAGTATGTGGAAGGGAGAGGGGTGTGTGTGGGCAGGGGGGAGGATGTGGGAGGTTGTGGTTTGGGGAGGGGTGTGTGTGGGCGAAGGGTGTGGAGGGGAGGGGGGTGTGTGTGGGCGGGGGGTTGTGGGGGGAGGGGCGTTGTGGGCAGGGGCGTTGTGGGCAGGGGGTGTTGTGGAGGAGGGGTTTGTGCATTGGGAGGGGTGTGAGGGGGGAGGGTTGTGGGGGGGGAGGTGTGTGTGGGCGAGGGGTGTGGCATTGTGGGGGGGGGCGTTGTGGGGACATGTTGGCGGGGGTGTTATTGGGGGGAGGTGTGTAGGAGGGAGGAATGAGTGGATGGGGGGGCTGTGAGGGAGAGGGGTGTGTGGGCGGAGGGGGCGGTTTGTGGGGGGGGGAGGTGTGTGTGGGCAGGGGAGGGGTGTGGGGGAGGGAGGGGTGTGGGGGAGGGAGGGCTGTGGGTGGGGCGGGTGTGGGGGGGGAGGGTTGTGGGGGCGGGGAGTGGTGTGTGGGGGGAGGAGAGGGGTGTGGGTCAGGGGGGGCGGGGACAGAGCTCAGAGAAAAGATGGGGGAAGAGCCATGGGGGAAGAGTGCGGTATCACGGGGGAGGGGGGCTGGATCCAACCAGGGGGACCAGAGGGGAAGATGTAGGCGGTGCGATGGGGACTCAGTGGGGGCACAGGTCGGTGATCACTGGCCACTTCGCTGGTCGTTGGTCACTTTGCTGGTAGCTTCGCTGGTCGTTCTCCTCCGCCGGGATCAGAGTCTCCGCTTTCCGTTTGGCGCCATCGCCGACTCCGCACTGGGCTGGGTTGGGCTGGGAGGGGCCGGGCTGGGCTGAGTCGGGCTGGGCCGTGCTGGGTCCCTTCCTCCGAAAATTGTGTCTGGTTGGAAACCTCTGCCGGCCATCCAGAGCCTCCCGCAGCTGCAGTAAAGACGCGATGGCGCAGGAAGAAGCATACTGTCCTGCGGTGTGACAGTAGAAGGGACCAATCCGCGCGGCGCTGAATGGCAGAAGAGGCAATCGATCGGCGCATGCACGGGTTTTTAAGATTTTTAAACCTCGATAACTCTTACCAGCTTCCACCAATCATAACGAAACTTGATGCAATTACAGCACAGGGGAACGGTGAGTACGTTAGCAAAAAATCGTAGCGCTATCGTGCACCATTTTTGCGCAAATAGAATGACCGCCAAACCGGAAGATAACAAGATCAGAGTTTTAGTTATGTATAGATTCATAGACTCAGAAGAAGAGTCCCAACCTGAAATGGCGTCTATCCATGGACTTCGGAGAGCACATGGATAGTGCATGGATAGTACATGGAGTACCCTGCCTGACCTGCTAATTACTCCAATACTTTGTATTACCTTGCAGAGTTCTGATGAAGAGTCATAGACATACAGCATGGAATCAGGCTCTGCGGCCTAACTTGCCCATCCGACCAACATGATCAGTCTACCCATATCCCTCTAAACCTTTCCTATCTATTTATTTTACATGTCTTTTAAATGTTGTGTTAGTATCTGCCTCAACTACCTCCTCTGGCAGCTTGTTCCAGATACCCACGACCCCCTGTGAGAACAGTGTCCAGCAATTGAAGGCTTTTTTTCCTGAATTTTCAATATCTAAACATCTAGTCATTCAATGGCATTGCCACTGCCCAGACATCCAAGAATATTCTGGAAGGAGGGGTGCACAAGAAGTCATCGTTGACCAAAAACCTCAGTCCTACTGGACCAGCCACATAAATGCTATGACTGCAAGGGATGGAGATCAGGACACCCCAACATTCCTTTCATCGTCTACAAGACACAATTCAGGAATGTGATGGAATATTCCTCACTTCCTGATTGAGCACAGATCCCCGACCACACCCAAGAAGCTCAACAACGTCTAGGAGAAAGTAGCCACTTGAATTGAATTGAATTGAATTGAATCCTTTATTTGTCATTCATACCTTTCGGTCTGAACGAAATGTCGTTGCCTGCAGCCATACATGTAATAATAAACAACACACAATAAACACAAATTAACATCCACCACAGTGAGTTCACCAAGCACCTCCTCACTGTGATGGAGGCAAAAGTCTTAGGGTTGCTGTCTCTTCCCTCCTCTTCTCCCTCTGCGCTGAGGCGATACCCCACCGGGCGATGGTAAGTCAGTCCCGCGGTTCAAGCTCCGCGGCCCGGGGGTGGTCGAAGCTGCCGCCCTCCAGTCCAGCGGACGCAGCTGTTGCCACGGGAGCTCCGGAAAACAGGCATCAACCTGTGACCCGCGACCTCCCGACGATGTCATCCACTGGCCCGCGGCCGAGCCCCGGATTCAGGTCGCCGCCGCCAGAACGCCGCCTCAGCCGCCGGAGCACCGTCTCCACCCCGGGCCGCCCTCACGAGAGCGCCATTCCAGCCCCGCACCTGGCCGCCCCCACGGGAGCGCCTTCCAGCCGGGAGCCGGGCCGCTCTCACAGGAGTGTCACAGCCCCGCGCCGTCCGTCCTCACCGGAGCGCCGAGTCGTGCCGTTGCCCAAACGCCGCCGCTGCTCGAAGACGGCCAGCCTCGCGTTGGTAAGTCCTGGCTGGCTCTACCTCTGGAGCCTCGAGGTCGGTCGCAGGTTGGAGGCCGCCAGCTCCACCATTAGGCCTCAGCTCAGACGGGGGAAGAGAAGGGGGATACGACAAGAAAGTCGCATTCCCCCGAAGGGAGAGACAGAAAGCCCGTTTCACCCCCCCCCCCCACACACACATAACACAACCTAATAACCAAAAGTTTAACTGAACAAGACAAAAAAAACAACTCAAAAAAGTAAAAACAGACAGACTGCAGGCGAGCCGCAGCTGTTTCACAGCGCCGCCACTTCCACTTGACTAGCACCTCAAGATCAAGAATGATCAGGGCTGTGAAGGAGCATGCACGTGGGACCACCGAGACCTACAAATACTCATCCTAGAGACACCCCACTATGATGCGGACTTACATAACTGTTCCTTCATCTTGATTTCAAACAGCAGAAGTACCCTCAAAACAAAACTGTAACTCCATTCTCAAGGATAACTTAGGCTGGGCAATAAATGCTGGGCTCACCAGCACACGCCACTGTCAAAGTAAAAACATAATCAGGGGTGGGGAGGAGCGGTAGAGTCACATTGTTGGGAATCAGTTTATTGTCCACAGTCTATGTTAAATGCTTTGGTTGTCACAATCAACAGGTGTGCTACAAACAGATTTAAGCGATGCAAGTGTTTGTGAAATTCATCCCACATTTTGCAACTTGGTTTTGTTTCAACATACTTTCCCTTTCTGACTAAAGATCAGATTTCTCAATGCCTATTTTTTTTTTGGGGGGGGGGGAGGGGAGGGGGTGTTGTAGGAATTATATTGCTCTTCAGAATGTGCGTTCCAGATTTTCCCCCTTTTTTGACAGTGACCAAATTCAACAATTGAATTGCAACTTTCCTTTTCTCATGCAGTTTTGTCAATTTTTTTATTTTAATTGTGAGATTCAAATATTCACTGGCATCACATCTGATGAAAGTTACCGAATAATGAAAGGCTTGGATAGAGTGCATGTGGAGAGGATGTTTCCACTAATGGAAGAGTCTAGGACCAGAGGGCACAGCTTCCGAATAAAGGGACATACCTTTGGAAAGGAGATGGTGAGGAACTTCTTCAGCCAGAGGGTGGTGAATCCGTGGAATTCATTGCAATGGACAGCTGTGGAGGCCAAGTCTTTGGGTATTTTTAAAGCGGAGGTTGACAGATTCTCTATTATTAAGGTTACAGGGAGAAGGCAGGAGAATAGGATTGAGGAGGAAAAATAGATCAGCCCATAGAATGGCAGAGAGGACTTGATAGGCCGAATGGCCTAATTCTGCTCCCATGCCTTATGAATTTATGATTGAAAAGAAAGGGAAAAGAAATAGGGCAGATTCAAATTATGATAGCAAAAGTGGTTTATGTTTTACTGTTATTTCAGAGTTCATTTGATGTGATCATGTTTTTTTTTGATGAGTAGGACTGGGTGTTTCAATCCCTAAGATTTTAATATATATGCATTACTGTACCTGGGTACTTTGCTCTACCTAAAAAATGAACAACATTAACAAGTTGCCAACATTGCCAAGTTGCATACAGATGCCAACAACATTAACAAGTTGCTTTGCAAATGCATCTTTGCATTCTACAAATAACTTAATTCTTCCTAAATTTAATACAAGGTGCAGCTGACAATATAATTCAGATCTACAAGCAGAAGATTATATCTTCAAATATGCATTTCAATATTATTAATTAATCCTTTACCACCCCAAATTTAAATATTCTATGTCTCTCAACATATGAACTAACATATAACAGAAGCAGAAACTTATCCTGGATTCCTTTCAGCTAAAATGAACATACCACGGCTCAGAACGTTAGACTGAGTGAACAGAAAACTGCAGTCCGACCACAGAGGCACAGTTTAGCACGTATTTTTAAAATGTCAGTCAAATAAGTACACGCACAAAAAAGATTAGGAGAAATGGGTAGATGAGTGAAAACGCAATTTCTGTTTTAGATACATTTGAGAATTACTTACAAAACAACTTTGATTGGTTTGAAGTGAGGTTTCAGAAAACTATTTCACAGCAGCCCATTTCCCTTCTGACTGCCAGTTACGCATAGAATGAAGTACAAATGCACCAGCCCCTGTGGTTTCACACTTGCAGCCTCTGCAGCAGCTCTGCTAATCATACAGATGCCAATTGCAAAGAAAGGGGCCCGGCTACAGTGCCCTCCATAATGTTTGGGACAAAGACCTATCATTTATTTATTTGCCTCTGTACTCCACAATTTGAGATTTGTAATTTAAAAATTCACATGTGGTTAAAGTGCACATTGTCAGATTTTATTAAAGGCCATTTTTATACATTTTGGTTTCACCATGTAGAAATTACAGCAGTGTTTATTCAAAGAAAGTCAAAGAAGCCATTATAAAACTGAGAATAAAACTGTTAGAGACATCAGCCAAACCTTAGGCTCACCAAACTCAACTTGAGAGCACTGGTGAGCTTGCTAATCGCAAAGGGACTGGCAGGCCAAGGAAGACATCCACAGCTGATGACAGAATAATTCTTTCTATAATAAAGAAAAATCCCCAAACACCTGTCTGACGGGATCAGAAACACTCTTCAGGAGTCAGGTGTGGATTTGCAAATGACCACTGTCCGCAGAAGACTTCATGTACAGAAATACAGAGGCTACACTGCAAGATGCAAACCACTGGTTAGCTGCAAAAATAAGATGGCCAAGTTACAGTTTGCCAAGAAGTACTTAAAAGAGCAACCACAGTTCTGGAAAAAGGTCTTGTGGACCGATGAGACGAAGATTAACATATCAGAGTGATGGCAAGAGCAAAGTATGGAGGAGAGAAAGAACTGCCCAAGATCCAAAGCATACCACCTCATCTGTGAAACATGGTGGTGGGGGTGTTATGGCCTGGGCCGCTGAAGGTACTGGCTCACTTATCTTCTTTGATGATACAACTGCTGATGGTAGTAGCATAATGAATTCTGAGTGTATAGACACATCCTATCTGCCCAAGTTCAAACAAATGCCACAAAACTAATTGGCCGGCTGGTTCATCCTACAGCAAGACAATGCTCCCAAACATTCTTCTAAAGCAACAAAGGAGTTTTTCAAAGTTAAGAAATGGTCAATTCTTGAGTGGCCAATCACCTGATCTGAACCCAATTGAGCATGCCTTTTATATACTGAAGAGAAAACTGAAGGGGAAGCCCCCAAGCCAAGAATAAGCTAAAGATGGCTGCAATACAGGCCAGGCAGAGCATCACCAGAGAAGACACCCAGCAACTGGTGATGTCCATGAATCGCAGACTTCAAACAGTCATTGCATGTAATGCATCAATAGGTAATGCAACAAAATACTAAACACGGCTACTTTCATTTGCATGACATTGCTGCGTCCCAAACATTATGATGCCTTGAAATGGGGGGACTATGTAAAAAAAAAAACGCTGCAATTTCTACATGGTGAAACCAAAATGAATAAAAATGGCCTTTATTAAAATCTGACAATGTGCATTTTAACCTCATGTGATTTTTTTTCTATTACAATTCTCAAATTGTGGAGTACAGAGGCAAATAAATGAATTATGGGTCTTTGTCCCAAACATAATGGAGGGCATTGTAAGTCCACAAATATTAAAACCACTTGGCAAACAAATATTTGTTGGCCACAGTTTTTAAAATTGTATTTAAGCATCCTCCTTAGCATTACCGGTCCCATTTCCAATGTAGTTTGGCCAAAGAACTTATTTAATTTGCACTTCAAAATGTTACATAGTTAGTTGGGCAGCTAAGGGAACACGCTGGGGTAATGGCAGGAAAAAGGAAGTGAGTTTCTGTTAAAATCTAGTTTCAAAAGTTGTTTTAAGATATAACTGATGCCTCCAATTTATAGAAAAAAGGAAGTAAAGTACAGGAAATGTTAAAAGCTGAACCTCCACTAATGCACCCTTCTGAGAAACCAGAGCACATTACAACAGCAGTGCGTTTGGTCAGTTATGACACCTAAAGTTTACGAATGTTGTTTTCAAAATGGTTCCTGCAATGCAAATTCAAATTCAATTCTATTATTGCAAATCTTACAGACTATCCAAAGAATTTTGAGGGCATTTAAATATTATTTCCACCAAAAGTAAAATTCAAATAGTCATCCATAATTAAAAAATTAAAGTTAAACTATTCAAGTGTAAAATCAGGAAGCATTTATGATTCAATTGGCTATCCCCTAAAAAGACTGGAGATTGATTTCTCCAATGGGTTTCATGTTTAATTATCAGTTACAGATATATTCTGGATGGGATGAGGGTGTACAGCATGTGTTCTAAGAAAAGGGTCAGGCAGGTTTGCGGACGACACAACCCTGATTGGACTGATCCAGGATGGGAAGGAATCTGCCTACAGACAGGAAGTGACACAGCTGGCGTTCTGGTGCCATCACACCAACCTGGAGCTCAGTGCTCTTAAGACAGTGGAATTGATAGTAGACTTTAGGAGAGCTCCCCCCTCCCCTCCCCTAACCCCACTCACCATCAACAACACCACAGTCACATCTGTGGAGTCTTTTAAGTTCCTGGGAACCATCATCTCCAAGGACCTTAAGTGGGGGGCTACCATTGACCCCACAGTCAGAAATGCACAACTGAGGATGTACTTCCTGCGGCAGCTGAGGAAGCACAATCTACCACAGGCAATGAGGGTCCAATTATATACGGCCATCGTAGAGTCTGTCCTCACCTTCTCCATCATAGTCTGGTTTGGCTTAGCCACCAAACACGACATCCGGAGGCTGCAGCGAATCGTCCGATCAACTGAGAAGGTTATTGGCTGCAACCTTCCCTCCATTGATGAACTGTACACTGCAAGGGCCAGGAAGTGAGCGGGTAAGATCATCTCTGACCCCTCTCACCCTGGCCACAAACGCTTTGAATCACTTCCATCTTCAAGGCGACTCCGGACTGTCAAAGCTGCCACAGCCAGACATAAAAACAGCTTTTTTCCACGAATAGCAGCTCCACTCAATAACCAAAAATCTGTAGCCTCCTTTTGCTCTGGTATTTTATTTAATTCATATGTTTAATCAATAATGTTTTATTATTAATGCTTAATGTTTTATGTATCATTCCTAACTGTCACTGTATGTCATGTTGTCACTTGTGGGCGGAGCACCAAGGCAAATTCCTTGTATGTGAATACTTGGCCAATAAACTTATTCATTCATTCAAGTTTGGCTGACAAGTTTTGCTCTTCCTTCCTGCACAGCTGCTCGATTCTGACATTTTCAAATGAAACCTAAAAGAAAACCATGTTCTTATCTGCCCCTAACCAATCGATCCAGAATGAACAAATGCCATGAGCAGTGGTGAAGTTGGCTACGACTGGCCATACTCTTCAAAAAGGAAGCCCTGTTGGTTGGTCTGAACAATTTTGTTCAGTGGGCCTCCCTCCTCATCTCTATCTCTTACCCACTCCACTGCAGGGCGATCATGGTGGCGCAGCGGTAGAGTTGCTGCCTTACAACGAATGCAGTGTCGGAGACCTGGGTTCGATCCCGACCACGGGTGCTGTCTGTTTGTACAGAGTTTGTACATTCTCCCCGTGACCTCCGTGTGTTTTCTCCGAGATCATCGGTTTCCTCCCACACTCCATAGTCGTGCAGGTATGTAGGTTAATTGGCTTGGTAAATGTAAAAATTCTCCCTGGTGAGACAGTGTTAATGTGCTGGTATCGTTGGTCGGCGTGGGCTGAAGGGCCTGTTTCCGCACTTTATCTCTTTATCTCCAAACTAAACTAATCTCCTTTCTCTGCCCTGGCAGCCAAAATGTGTGCCGATTCTTGTAGGACCTTTGCCATTAAGCACTGATGCCTCATAGGGTTGGTGCACTGGCTAGCACACAACAAAACCTTTTCACTGTACCTCGGTACATGAAACTATACTCTGTTTCATAGGGGGGAAAAAACTCACATAAAGCTGTCTGCGGGTAGGTGAAATTGGGTAAGATCCTTTCTGAAACCACACGCCCTGTTTTAATGCAAGGTCTTGGCCTTTGTTGCAATGCTTTTTTTGAAGGTGAAACAGTTGGGCATTAATACTATACTGTACTTGGTGCTCAGTTTAGTCACCAAGTAAGAGTTAAATTCAATATATGGGCGTAAGAGCTGGTATAGGGTTGTTCCATGCAACATTCATACAATACGCTAACAATGCTTGTGACTATCTGAAATACAAAATTCAAATGACATCTATCACTATTATTCTTCCAGGGAATCATGTGATTAAGAAAGTCTGTGATCAAAGAGAGAGAAAGATGAATCTAGACAAAGGAAAGATTCATCCTGATACATTTTTCAAAAGCTTTTACCATAGACACTTTTAAAATGTTTAAATACTGAACATTTTTATGGCTTAATATTAACATGCCCCTCAACTGTGATAAATCACATTCATTTTGCCCATTTACTCAAAGCTGTTGAATGTGAACTGGTCATGTCCTTATTTCAACATTATACCATTACAAACATATGAAGTGGCCAGCTCGCCCCCTCAGCTCTGCTCCCCTATTTAACATGATATGGCTGATCTGATTGCACAGCCCAACTCTGCATTTCTGTCTACCTCTGGAAAATTCCTACTACTAAGATGGACACAAAAAGCTGGAGAGCTGTCTGAAGAAGGGTCTCGACCCGAAATGTCACCCATTCCTTCTCTCCAGAGATGTTGCCTGCCCCACTGAGGGTTACTCCAGCCTTTTGTGTCTATCTTCGGTTTAAACCAGCATCTGCAGTTCCTTCTGTCAGACACTCTGCTTTCTCCACCCTTTGAAGAAGAGTTCCAATGATTCACAACCCTCTGAGGGGAAAAGAACACACTTATCTCATCACTGTCTTAATTGGGTGACCACTTGTTTTTCAACAGTGCCTGATCGTCTCCACTTTCACTCCAACAAAATCCCAAAGGATCTCATATATTTAAATCAAATCCCTCTCACTCTTGCTAATGGCCCTGTCCCACTGTACGAGTTCATTCAAGAGCTCTCTCGAGTTTAAAAAAAAATCAAACTCGTGGAAGCACGTAGAATGGACGTAGCGGGTATGTCAGAGCTCGGGGAAGTCTCTTAGCGGCTCGTAACGCTAACGGCAGGTACTCAGGAAACGCGGTAAGCTCGGGAAGACTCGTGAAGATTTTTCAACATGTTGAAAAATGTCCACGAGAGCCCCGAGTACCGACGAGCGGCCATTACCGTAAATCTCCGAGTTCGTATCAAGGCAAACTCGGGAGAACTCTTGAATGAACTCGTGCAGTGGGACAGGGCTTTAGGTCTAGTGGATACAAGTCTGGTCTGCTCAATCTGTCCACACAAGATAACTGGCCTATTCCAGCTTAATTTTGTTTACAGATACAACTTCGAAACAGGCCCTTCGGCCCACTGAGTCTGTGCTGACCAGCAATCACCGATAATCTAGTTGTATCCTATACATTAAGGACAAATTATATAGGCTAATTAACCTACATACCTGCACATCTTTGCAATGTGGGAGGAAATCGTAGCACTCGGAGAAAACCCACATGATCACAGGGAGAACGTACAAGCTTTGCATAGACAGCACCCATAGTCAGGATTGAACTCGGAGCGTTAGGGCAGCAACTCTACTGCTGCACCACTGTGTTGCCCATAAAGAAGATAATAGAATCAAATAACTTTGTGAACAATATGCTTCTTTTCTCAGCAAATACATGCATTGTCTAGGTGTCCTTCAAAATATTTAATCCTGTTGTATCAAAGTTTCTATGTTTAAGATATTTGAAAAGTCATGTTTTTACATCAAGGCAAAAATGCTGGAAATTCATTTAAGTAATTTTTAAGTGTTTGTAGATGAAAATCAGATTAATCCAGAGAAGAGCATTTTTTTAATTAATGTTCCACATCTCAACAAGATTTCTGTTCACCCAAACACTTTTGTTCCGGTGTAAAATTCTCGAGTGGAATGAACAGAAGGGCAGCACCAAAATCATCCTCAGAGAGATCTTCAACCTCACGGGCTGCTAACGCCATTCCCCCCAGAACACTGCTATTTAAATGCTTATCATTCAAATTGCATTTCTTCAAACTTCTAAATGGAGAGAGAATCCAGAAACCGGTGGTGCAAAGGGACTTGGGAGTACTGGTGCACCATTCCCAAAAAGTTAATCTGCAAGTAAAGAAAGCAAATGCAATGCTAGCATTTATTTCAAGAGGGCTAGGATACAAAAACAGGATGTAATGCTAAGGCTCTGTAAGACGCTGGTCAGGCCGCATTTGGAGTATTGTGAGCAATTTTGAGCACCATATCTGAGGAAGGATGTGCTGGCTCTGGAGAGGGTCCAAAGGAGCTTTACAAGAATGATCCCGGCACTGGGCCTGTACTTGCTGGAGATTAGAAGAATGAGGGGGGGGGGGGGGGGACCTCATTGAAACATACAGAATAGTGAAAGGCTTGGATAGAGTGGATGTGGAGAAGACCAGTGGGAGAGTCTAGGACTAGAGGTCATACCCTAAAAATTAAAGGGTGTTCCTTTAGTAAGGAAATGAGGAGGAATTTCTTTAGTTAGAGGGCAGTGAATCTGTGGAATTATTTGCCACAGAAGGCTGTGGAGGCTGTCAATTTATATTTGTAAGGCAGAGATAGATAGATTTTTGATTAGTACGGGTGTCGGGGTGTTATGGGGAGAAGGCAGGAGAATGGGGTTAGGGGGAAGAGAGAGAGATCAGCTAAGATGAATGGAGGAGTAGATTTGATGGGCCAAATGGCCTAATTCTTCTCTTATCACTTATGACCTTATGCATTCTTTATCCTCACTGAAAATCTGAGACCACCCATGTCCTCAAATGTGATCTTATGACCCTTAACTGGATGGCCTGGACCATTTGGACTGAAGGGCCTGTTTGACATGGAGGTCATTCTCAGCTAACTTGCTTCATGATTATTCCAGGCAGCTACTGCTCAAACTCAGAGTTTGTTACGTTACTTTGTTGAAGTAACATAAGATCAAAGAGCAGAGACCATTTAGTTGTTCCTCAGTTCGCAACATCAGGGAGAGGGGTTTGTCTCCAATGCAGGCTTCACAAAAATGCAAGCATTCATGCCCATTACAGGGACCTATCTGAGAACCTCCTGCCAATAGCACCAAGCTGCAGCCTTGGATAGTCTCCCAGTCCCATAAGATTAGGCTTTATCTCAATGGACCATGTTGTCCGAAGCTTTCCTGAATTTCGGCAGGTTGCCAGCACTCCAACTCCTGGAATCTCTGGCCACTCTCACCACTGACCATTGCAAATTACCACAATTAACAAAAGCAAAAATGATTTTTTTGCTATTCTATCTTTTGCCCACACTCCAACTGCAATTGTTTACAATTTGGATAATGCTTAGAGTAATTTCCAGTCCAACTTGTCTGTCTTTCGTATAGACCAGCATCTACAGTTGCTTTTTCCTACAAAGACTGCAGGAAGTTTGATAACTCCTGTGGGCGACATAGAGTGGAGTGATTAATCAAGAAGGAGGATTATAGAGAGTCACATATTTTGGAGAATTTCTGTGGGGCTTGAGCAGTACTATTGTGTATCCTGACACCTCAAAACAAACCCAAATACCAGTGGATAAAATTTATATCATGCAAAATTTGTCCATTTGCATTTGAAAATTGTATTCCATTTATATTGCATGGATTATCAATTTGACATTTTAAAAATAATGAGTTTAGGAATACTGGAATAATGGGTTGCAACAGACTTGCAGGGACAAAGAAGTTTTCAGAAAATAGAATCACAAGTGTATAACACATATTGGATTAGTGTATGGAGATAAGAAGATTTGTTTGCAACTGTAATCACCACCTCAATGGCAGTAAACTGTGTGTACTTATCTTTGGAGGCGGAGCCACAAGCATTAGCTGGATTAATATTGAGGATAAGGGTTCATCCCATGGGAATGAAAAACTGGTGGTTAGAATAATGAGATATGATCTATGAAATATATGAGATTAGCAGGCCAGATGTTGAGAGGCTTTTTCCACATAAAACAGATGGCAGAGTCACAGAGTTAAGGGTTTACCGCAGGAATGAGGTGCATAGCCATTTCTAAATGCAAAGAACAGTTCATCTTTGAAATTCATTACATCAGAGGACAATTGGTGATTGGTCATTATTTTCAAAAGTGAGATTGATGACTTTGTGACTAGTGCTAAACTACGATCCACCTCTTTGGTGACCCTTGGACAATCCTTGATAGGATTTTGCTGGCTTTACCTTGCACTAAACGTTATTCCCTCATCATGTATCTATACACTGTAAATGGGTCGATTGTAATCATGTATGGTCTTTCTGCTGACTAGTTAGCATGCAAAAAAAATGTTTTCACTGTACCTTGGTACACGTTACAATAAACTAAACTGTGAAAATGTAAAATTATGTGCTGAGGTCCATAAAGAGAATGTCTCTGGCATTGCTCTTGTCAACCTTTTTGGTTACTTCTTCCAAAGACTAAATCTAGTTCATAAGAGATCGTCTCCAATGTACAGATCCCTAATCAGTCGCTGTCTGTCTAAATGTTTATGTCTTACCCATTCAGAATCCTCTACAGACACTTGCCTACCACAGATGTTTGCCTCATTGGTCTAAACCTCTCATGCTTTTCCTTGCAGCCCTTCTTAAATAGAAGCACAACATTTGCTACACTCCAGTCTTTCAGCACCTCACCCATGTCTAATGATGATTCATATTCTCCGCCTGCAATTTCCTCTCTAGCTTTCCACAGTATCCTCAGATATATCTGATCAGGCCAGGGATATTTATCAGTGGACACAAAATGCTGAGGTAACTCAGCGGGACAGACAACATCTCAGGAGAGAAGGAATGGGTGACGTTTCGGGTCGAGACCCTTCTTCAGACTCTTGTTTTGGGTTGACACCCTTCTTCAGATTTATCAGATATAGTTTCTTAAAATTCTGCATGTGCGCTGTGTATAAAAACAAGAATTTTTTATCCTATAAAATTTAAGACTGGGATTTATCACTCTTATGACAAGCAAAACAAAGTGATTAAAAACAAAGTGACCCAGTAATGTTCCTCTGAATAGTCCAAACTGGAACAGAGAATTAAATCAAGCCACATTGTTCTGAAATTTTTCAGTTACAATTGTTATAAGTTTGCTGCAATCAGCAAATACATATTTGGTTCCTCCGGAAATTTGCTGAACATCTGTTACAAAGAGCAAATGCAAATAAAGTCAACAATAATTGTTCATACATTCACTTGCCAAGGTGTAGGATATTCTCTATATTAGAATTCCATCCCTTACTGTTTGCTTATTTCTACCTGTGCAAGGCCTTCCACATTTACTTCCGTCGATTCCACTCCTGTAATCTTCCAATGCTGCCACACTCACTAGGGTGTAAGACAGGACATTTATAACCCCTCCACTACCCCACCAGCACCACAGTAGTTGATACTTGGAATGCAGTGCCACAGGGGATCAAAATCACAATGTTTAAGAAGCACATAGACAGATACTTACTCAGGCAAGGCACAGAAGGATACATTCCTAAAACGGGCAAGTAGGATTAGTGTAGATGGCCCAGTCTGAAAACGGGTTCTGTCTGAAATACTGTCTGAAATACTGTCTGACCCGCTGAGCTACTCCAGCATTTTCTGTCGTCTCTCTTTAGTGCAGATGGCAAATTGGTCAGCATGATGCAGTGGGCGAAAGGGCCCGCTTCTGTGCTGTATGACTCAGTGACAGTGACAATGTCTTAAGCACCAAGGAACCATTGAAGGTCACCTGAAATGGGGCCAGTGGGTTTCTTGATGAGCGTCTGAAGATGCAAAACTGTGTTCCAAAGAAACTGGAAATTATGGAAATAAAAAGAGACCGTCAGGGAGAAGAAATGAAGAGGACCAAGACTAAGGTCGGCAAAATCCTGGTAAGTGTGAAAGCACTGCAGGATTGCTGGAGAGGATGGAGAGAGTAAAAGTGGGCAGCATTGTACAGGATGGAGTAATCAAACATTATATAATGGGTGGAATCTGAGATTTGAACTTCAGCACTGGGTGAAATAAGATTCAACATTTTGCATGCTCAATTTCAGCTTAACAAAAATGTGGTCTGCACAAGAAACTATACAAGCTGGTTTACAAAGTAGTCTGGAGTAATTCAATGGGTCAGGCAGTATCTTTGCTGAACATTGATAGGCAATATTTTGAATCAGGACCCTTCTTCGGACTGACTCAGACAAAGTACGCAGGTTGAAACAGTCAGTGTAAAAAAAGGCCATAAGAAATAAGAGCAGGAGAAGATCCTATATTAAGACACTCTTTGAAGCACTTCCCTCAAGAAGGCAACTCCGGAATGTCAAAGCCGCCACAGCCAGACATAAAAACAGCTTTTTTTCCACGAGCAGTAGCTCAACTCAATAACCAAAAGTCTGTAGCCTTCTTTTGCTCTGGTATTTTATTTCATTCTTCACATGTTTAAATTATAATAATTCTTAATTGTTTACTGTATATCGTGTTGTTACATGCGAGCAAAGCACCAAGGCAAATTCCTTGTATGTATACATACTTGGCTAATAAAATGTATTCAAGATTATCCATGGCTAATCTGACTTTGGCCTCAACTCCACTTTCAAGCCTGCTCCCAAATTTCATGCCAAAAGTCCTTCCCTATGTTGAACATGTTCAATGATTCAGCATTGGGCAGCTCTCTGGGGTACTGAATTAAGAAATATTACACCCCAAGAGAATATATTCCTTTTCATCTTTGTTCTAATTCTGGTCTTTGCTCTCTCTCATAAACCGAGCAAGCAGTTTGAAAAGGCAGAAGTAATCTCAAAAATGATAGGTCAGTATCTCCATCGTTCAATTCTCCAGTCTCTCAACAATGCTTTATTAATAGGCTACCTCATATTATATTATGTTACGTTATCTATTGCATGTTAAAAGCAAAAGTCAACATCTAGGTTTAAGACAAGCACGACATCTATCCACTCAAAGCAGAATTCAAAATGTTATACATTAAAACACAAAACTTTGCACATTCCTCCAAGAAATGTAATTGCAGTACTTAAAATTGAGATTTCTTTACTCAACAAATATTACCTTATGGAGAAAACCGCTCATGTATAATTAGGCACACTGGACTATTCTGCTGATAAAATCAGTCATTTGATGTTTCCAGTTACTGCCTCTTCAAAAAATAAAATCTAAAATGTGTAAATTAGCAAAGCATCGCACCAACGTGATGCAATGTACAAGTTAGAAATTATGTATGTTACAGTTACGTAAAAATACTAAACCAGGAAGTCTAGGCAGCGATTTTGTTCAGTGTCTTGCTTATACACTTCTTAAATACCAACTCTGTTGCTAAGAGGTAGCATTTGATCCACAATATTTTATTCATCTGCTCACTGAAAACATACAAATTCACCAGAGTTCATACTGTCTAATATAATAAATACAATATAATTTTCTTCAAATATGCTTGAGATTAACAAATTGAAATGTAACACAAAGCATAAATGTATCAGAGCATACTTAGTTATTTACAGCATATTTTCATTAATCAAATAGTGAAAAAGCTACTGCAAGCACCCAAGGATACAACAAACTTTAAGACTGGTAATATTCCTTTGTTTCCTTCCCCCCTGACAGTTTGAAGAAGGATTTCGACCCAAAACGTCACCTACTTTTCTCCAGAGATGCTAGCTGACCCATTAGTTGCTCCAACATTTTGTGTCTATCTTCGGTGTAAACCAGCACCTGCAGTTCTATCCTACACAATATCCCTTTATTTTTTAATTCAGCTTTAGTTTAATGCCAAACATAGCTGTGTTAATAGCTACAAGAAATATGCGATCAATCCCTTTCAATGTTGGATTTTCAGACATGTTACAGTAACCAACTATTTCCTTAATTAACTTCTGCTAACCTCTGTTCCACTCCTAGTGAACTTATCATTTCCAGAGAACCCCCACACCGGCTTCACTCCTTGCCGCAACAACAGTACCGCTGAAGATCTGCCCTTCATAAGAATATCAGAACAAGAGAACACACAAAAACGTAAGAAATCGAAGCAGGAGAGAGACTGCAGATGCTGGAACCTTAAGCAAGAGACAAACTGCTGACGCAACTCAGCGGGTCAGGCAGCATCTGTGGAGGGAATGCACATACAGTGTTTTGGGTCAGGGTCCTTCAGAATGGGGGAAGAAAGCTAGGAAAGAGAAGCGGCAAAGCTGGCAAGTGGATACAGGTGAGGACTGGCAGTTGGGTGGAGCAAATGACAAAGGCTTGAGGTGAAAAGGAGTCAAAAGGCTGTCAGGGGGGGAAGAGGAGTGAAATATATAACTGGAGAGAGGGATAAGGTTGGAAGGGGACAGGCAGGAGGGGAAAGAGAAGTGATAAAAGGAGAAATGGGAGTCGTGCTTGGAAGATGAGCACATGGAGCAGGACAAAGGAACCGAGTAACAAAGGTGGTGGAAAATAAATATGTGTGCACTATGGTGGGGGATGGAAGGAAGAAATGGGGGTGGGGTGGGGGGAATATATCACTTGAAAATCAAGAATTCACTCATCTAGAATTTTTGTTATCATTTCTTTTCAACCAGATGTAGAATGTAAATGTAGGTTCTCTTCCAATATTTTCATTCACTACACAACAAAGCTTTAAAATCTGTTTTTCAAACCAGGAACTATTTTAGTTGTGGTGCAACTGTAATATATATTGTGCTGATGCTATGTTGTAGTCACCTCCTGAAATGTGAGCTTGTTTGACTTGAGAGCCTCAAATTAGTCCGACTTGTTTCTCAAATGGGATTTTCCAGTGGTGGAAAATAAATATGTGTGCACTATGGTGGGGGATGGAAGGAAGAAATGGGGTGTGGGGGTGGGGGGGGAATATATCACTTGAAAATCAAGAATTCACTCATCTAGTGTTTGTTATCATTTCTTTTCAACCAGATGTAGAATGTAAATGTAGGTTCTCTTCCAATATTTTCATTCACTACACAACAAAGCTTTAAAATCTGTTTTTCAAACCAGGAACTATTTTAGTTGTGGTGCAACTGTAATATATATTGTGCTGATGCTATGTTGTAGTCACCTCCTGAAATGTGAGCTTGTTTGACTTGAGAGCCTCAAATTAGTCCGACTTGTTTCTCAAATGGGATTTTCCAGTGAAACACATGGAAGAGTATGGGTAATGAAATCTAAAGGAAAATGATCTCCCAGCATCATTAACTTAGAATTTCTTGAATTCCTAAGGCAGCCAAACACTGAAAACTACATAATTCTATTTTTCAAATTATACTCTTGGGTTGTAGTCTACCCAAGCTAAACGCGAGGTGCTCTTCTTCCAGTTTCTGTGTGGTCTCACTCTGGCAATGGCTGATAGAAAGGTTGGCATGATATGGGAAGGGGACTTAAAATGATGAGTTATCATCATTTTCCAGCAAACATTGGCGGGCGGACAAGTGCAAGTGCTCGACAAAACAGTCACCTAGTCTAGGGTTGGAATCACCAACGTAAAGGATGCTACGTTGGCTGCACCGAACGCAACGTGCAAGGTTGGGAAAGGTGCACTTCGACCTCTGTTTGACCTGGAAAAGCTGCTGGGATCCCTGGATGGAAGTGAATGAGGAGGAGTAGGGACAGTTGATTACATCTTCTGCATTTGCAGGGGAAAGAAAGTGCCTGCGATGGAGACAGGTTGGGTGGGAAGGAATAAGTGAACCAAAGAATTGTGGGGAGAGTGGTCACTGTGGAAAGGGGTGTGACAGCCGTGACTGAAAAGTGGAAAGTGGTGTCATGATGAGGGTGGCGGAATGTCGGAGAATAATCTGTTGGATTCATTGGCTGGTGGGGTGAGAAGTGAGGACGATGAGAAATCGATTGGATTTCCATCTGGGTGCAGGGGGAAGGAGAACATAATTGCAGGACACTATGGAGACAGACATTTCATTGTTTCATTGTTGGTACATGTGGCAATTAAATACTCTTGACTCTTGAAATAGAAGGAAGAGGCTATCCATTAGTCATCGTAGAAACAAGGAGCTGCAGTTGTTGGTTTCCAAAGGACAAAAACTGCTGGAGTAACACCAATTCAGGCGGCGTCTCCGGAGAACATGGATAGATAATATTTCAGGTTGGGACCCCTCTTCAGACTGATTGTGTGGTGCAGCGGGGGGACAAAAATAAAAGAGAGGAGGTGCAGGACAAAGGCTGGAAAGTAATAGGTGGATGTAGGTGGGGGGTTGATAGACAGATGCTTGGACAAAGATCAGAGATGACAACACAGGTGTGAGACAAAAGGATTGAAGCGTTGCGAATTATTTAAGTTTGTTTTAAAGTTTAGTTTACAGTCACGTGTACCGAGGTACAGGTAAAAGCTTTTTATATTGTGCTTGGCAGTCAGTGGAAAGACAATACGTGATTACAATCCAGCCATCCACAGTGTACAGACAATTGCGAAGCTAAAGGGAGGAATATAGGTGGAAGGAGAAACAGTTCCAGTCCAGGTGGGGGACTGGGGAAAGAGAGAAGGTTGACAGTTACCTAAAATTGGATAATTCAATGTTCATACCGTAGGGTTGTAGGATACTCAAGCCCTACAACCTTCTGTATTCATGTTCTAGCCAGAAGCGATGTTAACAGTTGTTGGTTTTGAGCGATTGTTGATCAGAGTGCAGTCAAAAGCTTCGGCCTCACACTCTGATATCCCCTCTCTAAACTTCATCAGACCCCGGTTCCTTCCTCTGCGGGAGAGGGCTAAGAACTTCTTAGTCTTAGAACTCTTAGAACTTCTTTCGTCGCTCGGCTCCGTGATAAATGTTAGGAAGGAACTGCGGATGCTGGTTTAAACCGAAGATAGACACAAAAAGCTGGAGTAACTCAGCGGGACAGGCAGCATCTCTGGCGAGAAAGCAATGGGTGACGTTTCGACCCACAAACATCACCCTCCTTCTCTCCAGAGGTGCTGCCCTGTCCCGCTGAGTTACTCCAGCTTTTTGTGTATACACCGTGATAAATGTTATTTGATAGCCTTTTTGGGAAAGATTCAAGGCGAGATTGGTCAAATGTAGGTAAATGGGACGAACCCAGCATGCACAAGATGGACCGAATGGCCCTTTTCCGTGCTGTACAGCTCTATGACTATGTCTATTACTGTGAAAACACGAACAAAAGACATGTTATTGTTATCTCGGATATGTTTTCCAAAGTTAAATTAGTTACTGTAACGATTGGCTGTCATGATCCATTAACTGGGTTAAAATTGCTTCTAATTCCCGGCGACATTCCCATGTAAGATCACAAGACCATGAGATTTACTCTTTAAGGTTCTCTGACCATGAATCAAAAACGGCGGCTCATTCACTGTTCCTCCGCTGAATTTGCGAAATGGGTGAATCCAAGACCAATGTCCTTATCGAATAGGTGTGAGCGTCTTTTAAAAGTTAAGAACGTTGTAACTCGTGAAATATCCAGTCACAGTAAATTTCATTTCGACGAGTGGTTTCACTGCGGTGGCCAATGTAAACACTGCAGGTTTCTGCTTTAAAAGAGAAACATTTCAGGTTTGCCAGACCAGTTTTGGCAGCGGATCCCTCCCTGAAACGTTGTCACTGTCTTTTATTGGGGAGAGGGAGGGAGAGTCGTTCAACTGCGGATGGTGAACGCAGCGGGGCTGAAATTGAATCGTTCTGCCATTACACTTCTTACTTCAGTTACAAGGTCGACCCCCCTAGCGCCGGCCCCCGTTCCCCGAGGCCCATTGGAGTGCCAGAGACCCCAGAATGCAAGCTCTCCAGACAGCAGCCGTTCCAGCAACACGAATAAAACGGCACACTCCTGCCTGGCTGCATTTTAAAGAAATGCACAGTCCACGTGTGTGTGTGTGTATATATATGCACACACATTTTGTGTGTGTGTATGTGTGTCTATATATATGTATATATGTGTGTGTATATATATATGTGTGTGTATGTGTGTATAAACAGTGTTCTCCCAGAAACTGGCTTGCTAATCTGCATCACATGCACTGCGGGACAGAAGTATTGCAGACAGTTCAAGTGCAATAACTGTGAAGTTCGCCGGGCGGCTGCAGTGTAGGTGGTGCTAGCGCCGGGCGGCAGACAGCCCGCAACTCCCAGCCGCCGGACCCGGGCCAATTTCAACCCGACTGAGTGTGGGACTCGCACTGGCCAACTTACCTGGCACGGCCCGCGACTGCAGCTCCGACAAGAAGCGCCCCAGTGTCCACGTCCATTTACAGCACGGCAGAAAAATAAATAACTTTTCTTTAAAAAAAACAGACCCCCCCCCCCCCCAGCACGCCACTTGATATTCGAAAGTTTTGACAGCGGAAATTAAGCAGCGAGAGGTGAGTGACAACCAAACCGACCACTCGCACGCCGGCAGAGGCGAACTTGAAACAACAATGATCCAATGATGTTGCCGAGGCGGCGCTTCCTCTGTCCAATATGGAGACGGAGTTGGGCAGGTCTGGTTAATATTTCAGTCATCTCACTAAACTTCATTCATCCGTGAAAACTTTAAACTATCCCTTGTGCTGCATTGCTGAATTGATACTTCACATGTGCCAAATCATAGAAGCTATTGGAAGAGTTTTGCACGGAACAATTCAGGTTGAATAAGTACTATTTTCAGAATAGAAGCAGGATACTGAAATATTCAACAGGGTTGGCAACAGCTGTGGGGGAAGAAACACAGTTAATGATGCAGACCCTGGATCTTTCAACAGAATCTGCCCATGTCTCCATTTGCAAACGCTGTCAAGTCTGCTGAATATTCTCAGCATTTTATGTGATTATTTCAGATCGTGAACAACTTTTTTTTTGTGTAAGAAGGAACGGCAGATGCTGGTTTATATCGAAGATAGGCACGAAATGCTGGAGTAACTCAGCGGGTCAGGCAGCATCTCTGAAGAAAAGGAATAGATGACGTTTCGGGTCGAGACCTTTCATTAATTAGAGCTGAGTTTTTTTTTCAAGCGAGAGCTTGATAGGGCTCTTAAAAATAGTGGAGTCGGGGATATGGGGAGAAGGCAGGAACGGGGTACTGATTGGGGATGATCAGCCATGATCACGTTGAATGGCGGTGCTGGCTCGAAGGGCCGAATGGCCTACTCCTGCACCTATTGTCTATTGTTTAACATTAGGGCCAACGGTGCTCAACGGACCATCAGCTTGAAAGAATTCCCTAGACACTAGCAGCACCCAGGTGAATAAATATAGACTGATGTGAGAATCAGTAGCGCATGTGTCAAAGCTGTGCTCCACATGGAATACCATTGCTGGGATTTGACTTGCAGGGAATATCCCAGTATACAGTGCACTCCATAATATTTGGACCCATCATTTATTTATTTGCCTCTGTACTCCACAATTTGAGATTTGTAATAGAAAAAAAATTACATGTGGTTAAAGTGCACATTGTCAGATTTTAATAAAGGCTATTTGTGTACATTTTGGTTTCACCATGTAGAAATTACAGCAGTGTTTATACATTGTCCCCCCATTTTAGGGCACCACAATGTTTGGGACACAGCAATGTCATGTAAATGAAAGTAGCCATGTTTAGTATTTTGTTGCATACCCTTTGCATGCAATGACTGCTTGAAGTCTGCGATTCATGGACTTCACCAGTTGCTGGGTGTCTTCTTTGGTGATGCTCTGCCAGGCCTGTATTACAGCCATCTTTAGCTTCTGCTTGTTTTGGGGGCTAGTCCCCTTCAGTTTTCTCTTCAGCATATAAAAGGCATGCTCAATTGGGTTCAGATCAGGTGATTGACTTGGCCACTCAAGAATTTACCATTTTTTAGCTTTGAAAAACTCCTTTGTTGCTTCAGAAGTATGTTTGGGATCATTGTCTTGCTGTAGATTGAACTGCCGTCCAATGAGTTTTGAGGCATTTGTTTGAACTTGAGCAGATAGGGTGTGTCTATACACTTCCAAATTCATTATACTACTACCATCAGCACTTAGAAACATAGAAACATAGAACATAGAAATTAGGTGCAGGAGTAGGCCATTCGGCCCTTTGAGCCTGCACCGCCATTCAATATGATCATGGCTGATCATCCAACTCAGTATCCCGTACCTGCCTTCTCTCCATACCCTCTGATCCCCTTAGCCACAAGGGCCACATCTAACTCCCTCTTAAATATAGCCAATGAACTGGCCTCAACTACCCTCTGTGGCAGGGAGTTCCAGAGATTCACCACTCTCTGTGTGAAAAAGTTCTTCTCATCTCGGTTTTAAAGGATTTCCCCCTTATCCTTAAGCTGTGACCCCTTGTCCTGGACTTCCCCCAACATCGGGAGCAATCTTCCTGCATCTAGCCTGTCCAACCCCTTAAGAATTTTGTAAGTTTCTATAAGATCCCCTCTCAATCTCCTAAATTCTAGAGAGTATAAACCAGGTCTATCCAGTCTTTCTTCATAAGACAGTCCTGACATCCCAGGAATCAGTCTGGTGAACCTTCTCTGCACTCCCTCTATGGCAATAATGTCCTTCCTCAGATTTGGAGACCAAAACTGTACGCAATACTCCAAGTGTGGTCTCACCAAGACCCTGTACAACTGCAGTAGAACCTCCCTGCTCCTATACTCAAATCCTTTTGCTATGAAAGCTAACATACCATTCGCTTTCTTCACTGCCTGCTGCACCTGCATGCCCACTTTCAATGACTGGTGTACCATGACACCCAGGTCTCGCTGCATCTCCCCTTTTCCTAGTCGGCCACCATTTAGATAATAGTCCTGTTTTTGCCACCAAAATGGATAACCTCACATTTATCCACATTATACTGCATCTGCCAAACATTTTCCCACTCACCCAGCCTATCCAAGTCACCTTGCAGTCTCCTAGCATCCTTCTCACAGCTAACACTGCCCCCCAGCTTAGTGTCATCCGCAAACTTGGAGATATTGCCTTCAATTCCCTCATCCAGATCATTAATATATATTGTAAATAGCTGGGGTCCCAGCACTGAGCCTTGCGGTACCCCACTAGTCACTGCCTGCCATTGTGAAAAGGACCCGTTTACTCCTACTCTTTGCTTCCTGTTTGCCAGCCAGTTCTCTATCCACATCAATACTGAACCCCAATGCCGTGTGCTTTAAGTTTGTAAACTAATCTCTATGTGGGACCTTGTCGAAAGCCTTCTGGAAGTCCAGATACACCACATCCACTGGTTCTCCCCTATCCACGCTACTAGTTACATCCTCGAAAAATTCTATAAGATTCGTCAGACATGATTTACCTTTTGTAAATCCATGCTGACTTTGTCCAATGATTTCACCGCTGTCCAAATGTGCTGCTATCCCATCTTTAATAACTGACTCTAGCAGTTTCCCCACTACCGATGTTAGACTAACTGGTCTGTAATTCCCCGTTTTCTCTCTCCCTCCCTTCTTAAAAAGTGGGGTTACGTTTGCTACCCGCCAATCCTCAGGAACTACTCCAGAATCTAAAGAGTTTTGAAAGATTATTACTAATGCATCCACTATTTCTGGAGCTACTTCCTTAAGTACTCTGGGATGCAGCCTATCTGGCCCTGGGGATTTATCGGCCTTTAATCCATTCAATTTACCCAACACCACTTCCCGGCTAACCTGGATTTCACTCAATTCCTCCAACTCCTTTGACCCACGGTCCCCTGCTATTTCCGGCAGATTATTTATGTCTTCCTTAGTGAAGACGGAACCAAAGTAGTTATTCAATTGGTCCGCCATATCCTTGTTCCCCATGATCAACTCACCTGTTTCTGACTGCAAGGGACCTACTTGTATCATCAATGAAGATAAGTGAGCCAGTACCTTCAGCAGCCATACATGCCCAGGCCATAACACCCCCACCACCGTGTTTCACACATGAGGTGGTATGCTTTAGATCTTGGGCAGTTCCTTCTCTCCTCCATACTTTGCTCTTGCCATCACTCTCATATAAGTTAATCTTCATCTCATCTATCCACAAGACCTTTTTTCCAGAACTGTGGTTGCTCTTTTAAGTACTTCTTGGTAAACTGTAACCTGGCCATCCTATTTTTGCAGCTAACCAGTGGTTTGCATCTTGCAGTGTAGCCTCTGTATTTCTGTTCATGAAGTCTTATGCGGACAGTGGTCATTGATAAATCTACACCTGACTCCCGAAGAGTGTTTCTGCTCTGTCGGATAGGTGTTTGGGTTTTTTTCTTTATTATGGAGAGAATTATTCTGTCATTAGCTGTGGAGGTCTTCCTTGGCCTGCCAGTCTCTTTAATACATTTATTTTATTTTATTTATTTATTTTTTTTATTTATGGGCGCCTTTCAAGAGTCTCAAGGACACCTTACAAGCCAGTGAAGTTTTTTGAGGACTGGAGTGATGTGATGCCAGGATTTGGTGTGGGTGATGAGTCGGGCGGCTGCGTTCTGGACCAGTTGGAGTCGGTTGATGTAGGTGGAGCTGATGCCAAGGAGAAGTGAGTTGCAATAGTCCAGTCGGGAGGAGATGAAGGCATGGATGAGTCTTTCAGCAGCGGGCGGTGTGAGAGAGGGTCTGAGTTTGGCGATAACTTTGCAATTAGTTATCTCACCAATGCTCTCTTTCTTCTTAATGATGTTCCAAACAGTTGATTTGGGTAAGCCTAAGGCTTGGCTGATGTTTTATTCTTGTTACTCAATCTCATAATGGCTTCTTTGACTTTCATTGGCATAACTTTGGTCCTCATGTTGATAAACAGCAATAAAAGTTTCTAATGGTGATGGAAAGACTGGATGAAAAACTAGGTGCAGAGAGCTGTCTTATACCTGCATTAAGGAGGCATTTAAACATACCTGAGCAATTAGAAACGCCCGTGAGGCCATGTATCCCGAACACTATGGTGCGCTGAAATGGGGGTCTATGTATAAACACAGCTGTAATTTCTACATGGTGAAACCAAAATGTATAAAAATACCCTTTAATAAATCTGCCAATGTGCATTTTAACCACATGTGATTTTTTTCTATGAATCTCAAATTGTGGAGTACAGAGGCAAATAAATAAATTATGGGTCTTTGTCCCAAACATTATGAAGGGCACTGTAAATAGATCTGCTGGATAGCTGCATTCCGAAGAAACCTTGCATTATTGAAAATTATGTTCTAAAAACAATTGTGTCAATGGACAACGGTTGGCTAGGGGCGAGAGAGTTTGACTCGCAATAACAGTTATTTTTCCTCACAGGATTTTCAAAAGCAATCGACTACCTCCTCCGGCAGATCAATCCATATACTTACCACCCTTTGTGTAAAAAAGTTGTCCCTCAGATTCATATTAAATCTTTCCCCTCTCACCTTAAACCGATGTCCTCTGCTTCTTGATTCCCTTACTCTGGGTAAAAGACTGTGCATTTACCCGATCTATTCCATGTTATGATCTTATACACCTCTATAAGATCACCCCTCATCCTCCTGTGCTCCAAGGAAGAAAGAGAGATATTGGTAGATCAGATTAGTGGGAAAAAATTGCGAAATGTCATAGGTGCATAGAATTTTGCAGCATAGATTCAGGCTGACAGCATTTAAATGTCCGGACGAGCACTTGAATTGCTTCGGCTACACTATGCTATGGACCTAATGCCGGGAGATGGGAATAAAATGACAGGTTGCCAACTGGTCAGCATGAAAGAGTGAGGTTATCCAGAATTTTACAGGGGGTACAGGGTTTCCTTTATTGTCATTCAGACTGAAGTCTGAACGAAATTTCGTGCCTGCAGTCATACATACATACAATACAATAAAAAAACAACAATAAACACATATTAACATCCACCACAGTGAGTCCACATAGCACCTTCTCACTGTGATGGAGGCAAAAGTCTTAGGGCTGCAGTCTCTCCCCTCCTCTTCTCTCTCTGCGCTGAGGCGATACCCCACCGGGCGATGTAGCAAACAGTCCCGCGGCTCAAACACCGCGGCCCCGGGGTGGTCGAAGCTGCCGTCCACCAGTCCTGCTGACACAGCCACTGGCCCGCGGCCGAACCCCGGACTCAGGTCACCGCCGCCAGAACACAGTCCCAGCCACCGGAGCATCGTTTCAGCCCCGAGCCGGATCGCCCTCACGTGAGTGCCGTTACTGTCTCAGCCTCGCGCCAGGCCGCCGCTCCTCCCTCGGGCTGGGCCGCCCCGACCGGGCGCCGCTCCTCCCTCGGGCTGGGAACGCCGTACCTCCCCGAGCTCGGCCACTCCGACGGGAGCACCGTTCCTTCCTCGGGCCGGCCGTCCTCACGGGAGCGTCACAGCCCCTCATGGAAGCCCTGTTCCAGCCCCGAGCCGGGCCGCCCTCACGGGAGCGAGCCCAGTGCGAGTCCTGGCGGGCTCTGCCTCCTGAGCCTCGAGGTCGCCAGCTCCGCCATTAGGCCTCAGCGCAGACGGAGGCAGAGAAGGGGAATACGACAAAAAGTCGCATTCCCCCGCAGGGGGAGACAGCAAGCCCCGTTTCAACCCCCCCCCCCAAAAACACAAACTAAAAAAACAAAAACTGGACTAGCCAAAACGAAATAAACAACACAAAAAAGCAAAAACAAACGGACTACAGGTGAGCCGCTGCTGCCAGGGCAGCGCCGCCACTTCCCTGCGCCGCCAATTGGTCCATTTCTCCCTTATTTTTCATCCATACTAGGATATATTTTGCTGAATATATTGCGGTAACCTCCTTAACTATCTGGTATGCTTGCCTTTTATCGTTTTGCTCACCTTATCTACCACATCATTTCTGGCCAATTTATCCTCATCCCATTGCAATTTTCTCTATTAAATCAAACACAGGTTTCTCTCTCTCAAATTGAATACAAATTACTTCTGTTTGTAAACTCCTCTGGGAGAAATTACATAATTTTACCTCTTTCACACACCACTAGAATGACTTCATTTTGTTTCAAGATATTTTCTTTTAGACGGCCCTTTTCTTACATGTTTTTAGGCAAGATATGTTGGTATAGAAGGAGTACTTTAATGCTACTTTGCACTTATATTTAGTTTTAGCTTTGGATTTATGGTTGTGGAATTATCTGATCTGTATTATAGACAATATACAATAGGTGCAGGAGTAGGCCGTTCGGCCCTTCGAGCCAGCACCACCATTCAATGTGATCATGGCTGATCATCCCCAATCAGTACCCCGTTCCTGCCTTCTCCCCATATCCCCTGACTCCACTGTCTTTAAGAGCCCTATCTAGCTCTCTCTTGAAAGTATCCAGCGAACTGGCTTCTACCACCCTCTGAGGCAGAGAATTCCACAGACTCACAACTCTGTGAGAAAAAGTGTTTCCTCATCTCCGTTCTAAATGGCTTACCCCTTATTCTTAAACTGTGGCTCCTGGTTCGGGACTCCACTAACCGAGAACATGTTACCTGCCTCTAGCATGTCCAAACCCTTAATAATCTTATATGTTTCAATAAGATCCCCTCTCATCCTTTTAAACTCCAGAGTATACAAGCCCAGCCGCTCCATTCTCTCAGCATATGACAGTCCCGCCATCCCGGGAATTAATCTTGTAAACCTACGCTGCACTCCCTCAATAGCAAGAATGTCCTTCCACAAATTAGGGGACCAAAACTGCACACAATACTCCAGGTGTGGTCTCACTAGGGCCCTATACAACTGCAGAAGGACCTCTTTGCTCCTATACTCAACTCATCTTGTTATAAAAGCCAACATGCCATATGCTTTCTTCACTGCCTGCTGTACCTGCATGCTTACTTTCATTGACTGATGAACAAGGACCCCCAGATCCCGTTGTACTTCCCCTTTTCCCAACTGGACACCATTTAGGTAGAAATCTGCCTTACTGTTTTTGCTACCAAAGTGGATAACCTCACATTTATCCACATTAAACTGCATCTGCCATGCATCTGCTCACTCACCCAACCTGTCCAAGTCACCCTGCATTCTCCTAGCATCCTCCTCACAGTTCACACTGCCACCCAGCTTTGTGTCATCTGCAAATTTGCTAATGTTACTTTGAATCCCTTCATCTAAATCATTGATGTATATTGTAAATAGCTGCGGTCCCAGCACCTGGCCTCGCGGTACCCCACTAGTCACTATTTGCCATTCTGAAAGGGACCCGTTAATCCCTGCTCTTTTTTTTCTGTCTGCCAACCAATTTTCTATCCATGTCAGCACTCTACCCCCAATACCATGTGCCCTAATTTTGCCCACTAATCTATGCGGGACCTTATCAAATGCTTTCTGAAAGTCCAGGTACACTACATCCACTGGCTCTCCCTTGTCCATTTTCCTAGTTACATCCTCAAAAAATTCCAGAAGATTAGTCAAGCACGATTTGCCCTTCGTAAATCCATGCTGACTCGGACCGATCCTGTTACTGCTATCCAAATGTGCCGCTATTTCATGTTTTGTAATTGACTCCAGCATCTTCCCCACCACCGATGTCAGGCTAACTGGTCTATAATTCCGTTTTCTCTCTCCTGCCTTTCTTAAAAAGTGGGATAACATTAGCTACCCTCCAATCCACAGGAACTGATCCTGAATCTATAGAACATTGGAAAATTATCACCAATGCGTCCACGATTTCTAGAGATAACTGCCAGTCATTCCTTAGAAAATATTCCATTATCTTGTGTGCTCTCAATTTCTCTGTCATCTTTCATAATATGTACATTCTGATTTTGATTCTTCTATATTGGTCTTTTCACCCCTGCACCATTATTTCCTCTTGATATTATCATTTATGATGTACACATCTTCTCCCAATACTTGAGCTTGTCACATAATCTGCAGTTTGATCTGTATGCAAGGGATTGTCTTTTAACTGTCTATTCACATGGTTGCCTGCATCTGCAGCTCAATCTTATTTAGTATGGCTTTGCTTCTTTTGTCTCGGTTGTTAAACTTGATTCATCCCTCTCTTGGGGCCAGCAAGAAAATGCAATTGTCTTGAATTAATCTACGAATGTAATTGAAAGTCTGTCAAGATATTATACATGGACTAAAACTAGAGGATAATATTGCAGAAAATATTGTCAACCAATGTTTACTGCTTATGATAGGAGCTGATGATGTTCTTACCTGAATGTGGTACCCCAGTAATTGACATACATCTCCCAATTAACTGACAAACCTGTACATCTTTGTCTTACCGCTCTCTACCGCTGCACCACTGTGCCGTCCAATTCATTTTCTTTACTTGCACCTTTATGGTTTATAATGATCCAATAGTCATGGGTCACACTACAGTTTAGAATTATTTAGGTATCTTGCAGCACTACACTGTTAAATAGGATTTAGCTATGAAAATATGCAACTACAATAAACCTGTTATGCTAATCTTTATACAGAATTATGCACATTTTAATAAACAATGTTGAATTAGTTTGTGTCATCTCACCCTCAAGTGGAAACATAAATTTAAGAGATTTGACATGTGGTTCGATGATACCACCCAGAAGCCCTTCCCTGTTGTGAACAAATAACTCCGAGCAAGGTGGATGAGAGAAGCAACTTCAACGTTCATTGGTTAAATACTAATCACATGTACCTTTTTAAAAATCGCGCGATTTAAAAAGAAATTTCAGTAACATTTGCCAATATTTTAATGCCAAAGTGAGCAAACATATCTCCAAAATGCGACAATTATCTAATCTTATCTTCTTGTTCTTGCGAATGAAACATAAATAAACCATAGGAATAGTTAGATCTCGTCGGGTGTTGAGCAGCCAGGTTGTTGTCTCTGCATCAATGTCTGCCAGACCCTGAGCTCCATTTGGTGGGTGGTTGAGCAGGCACTCAGAGATGTCATGGTTGACTGTCTGTTGTTCTGTTCCACATACACAGGCTGGGCTCTGGCAGAACCCCCATCTCCACACGCTGGCATTGAAACGCCCAACTCCAGTACCAAGTCTGTTGAGCTTCACCCATGCTCCTCTCGGAGGTCAGACCCTGGACAGCTTTTATCTGGTGAAGAGATGTAGCTGTGTAACGGAGATGAGGTTGCCTTCCACTCCTGTGACCATTTGGTGGCTATCCAGTGTGCTTTTGCCTCAGTTGGCTGGATGGATGCTAGGAGTTGTTTTCCATGGGGAGCAAAGGGGTGACAGGACTTCAGTCAGGGTGGCCTCTGCTCTCTGCTGATAGCCTGATGGAGGAGGTGATCTGGGTCCATGGCACGACGAGATAGTGCCAGAGTTGCTGCTTGCCTTCGGATCCCTGCAGGCGGAATGCCTGCAAGTATAGGGAGCTGCTCGATTGGAGTAGGTTGAAGGCACCCAGTGATGGTTCGCAAGGTGCTAAATGTTCAAACTCGTGGACGACAGATGGCACAATGGGCTAAGTGTTCGGCTGGCAACCTGAAGGTGGCCGGTTCGAATCCTGCTTGGAGTGTGTACTGTCGTTGTGTCCTTGGGCAAGACACTTCACCTACCTTTGCCTGGGACTAGAGACGGAAATTAGCTACTGATTGGCTACAATCTCGCATATTTACATGCAAAATGTTCATTAATATGCACTGTCCCTATAAACAAATTATTATTATTATTATTACCAGGCTAGTGTGTTTGCTTCCACTCTATACGGGTACGCAGTACTCAGCTGGAGCTAAGGCAGAGGTGCGAAGAGTTGATGGGCTGCCTCCCCAACTTGTTTTGCCAGGCGTCAGATGAGGCCGCTACGTGCCATGACCTTGTCGCAGAGGCCAGCCACATGTTGACGAAATATAAGCGATCTGTCCAGCTTTACACCGAGGTAAGTGGTGTTTGTTGGAAGTCCAAGCACCTATTGTTAACGAAGACAGCTAGCTCTTGATTAGCTTCCTTGTTGTTTAGATGGAATACTGTTGACACTGTTTTGCCTTCGTTCAGCTTTAGACTCCACTGTCATAGGTATACTGCCAAAGTCCCCATGTCTTAGTATTAGAAGAACCCTACATAGATGCGGCTTTTGATAGGGTTAATTGGGAATTCTTATATCAAACACCAGAACGATTTGGCTTTACTGAAGATTAACTTCAAGTTATTAAAGCAATTTACCAGCAACCTACTGCAAGAGTAAAGGTGAATCGGTCCTTAACTGAGAGATTTGAGTTAGGAAGGGGAACGAGACAGGGATGTTGCCTTAACCCTACCCTGTTTGCTATATATATTGAATCATTGGCTCAAGATAGGGAACTGAGGGGATTAACTATAAGAGACAGAGAACATAAAATTGACCTTTTTGCAGATGACGTAATGATGTATCTCACGGAAGTAAACACCTCCTTTCCAAGGATGATGGGGATCATTGAGAAATTTAATTTTTATGCCGGATATAGTGAATATTTCAAAAACTCAAACCCTCCTATTTAGTTGTGTTCAGAAGAAATCAAGCAAAAGTATAATATTAAATGGGATTCAATATACCTAAGGGTATATATAACAAAAAAAATATCAATGTTGTATGGGGCTAATTTTAATCACAACAACCAAAACATAAGAAAGGATATAAAAAGATGGTCCACCTACCCAATGGATTTTAGTAGTAAGATAAATATGGTGAAAATGAATATTTTGCCAAGGCTATTGTACTTGTTTCAATCTCTGCCAATAGAGGTACCATTAAAACAATTCACGGAATGGGATAAATTAATATATAGGTTTATTTGGGGAGGAAAGAGGGCCAGAGTTTGACATACTACACCCCAGATGCCAAAGGACAAAGGTGGAATGGCACTTCCAAATTTTAGGATATATTTCTATGCAACCCAACTTCGACCACTAATTAATTGGTGTGAGGATAGCTATATAGCTAGGTGGAAAGAGATTGAGACATATATCCCTGACCTCCACATCCAAACACTCTTGGGAGAAAAGCGCTTCCTGGACATATCAGGAGTATAATCGATCCAATAACGATATTTACTTTAGAAACCTGGTTCACTCTTACTAGACAACTTAAACTGAATAAAGGACAAAAAGTATTAAGATGGATAGCTTTAGATAGTGAATTTAAACCAGGAATGTATGACTCAAAATTTAAAGAGTGGATGAAAAAAGGAATGACTGCATTTTGTACTGTTACTGAAAATGGAGACCTAAGAATTTTTCAAGATTTGAAGGATAGATTTGCACTTAGGAACCAAGACTTGTTTAGATACCTCCAACTGAGAGATTATTACAATAAAAAAGTAAAAAGGGAGGCACTAGAAGAAAATAATCCAGTGGTAGAAGTGACAGTTAATGCGTATCATCAAAAAACATCAAGGATTATTTCTAAACTTTATCATAGTTTAATGGAATGTCAAGCTAAAATCACAATCTCAGAAGAAGAATGGCATCATATGTGTGTAACACTACAGACATCCACTAATTCACAAAAATTGAAAGAATTTAATTGGAAAATTTTGATTTGTTTCTTTATTAGGCCAAACACAAAAAGCAAGCAAATTCTAAGGCAGCAAACATGCTGGAGGCAATGTGGCCTAACAGACGCAAATCATGCACATATCTTCTGGAGTTGCCCAAAAATAGAAGCATTTTGGAACAGAGTGAATTCAGTATTAAAGGAGGTATTAGTATATATAGTCTCCAAGAAGTGTTCCATTTTATGCCTGGGTAATATAACTACAGCGGTGCTGAAGGAAGATCATTACTTGGTTAAAATCCTACTAACAGCTGGCAAAAAGGCCATTACAAGAAACTGGCTTGCAGCGGGCACACCCAGACTTAGACAATGGTTAGACTTAGTACAGGAAATATTTGTGATGGAGAAAATGACATATTCTCTAAGAGTGAAAGAAGAAGAGTTTAACACAAAATAGGAAAAATTGATTAGGTATAGAAATAAAGACATCAACACTGTATAGTTTTATTGACAATAATGTAAGTTATTGGAAAATGTTTTAATAAGAAAATAGTTCTGTATACTGCATCATTAATTGTAAACTGAACCCCTCTGCTGCACTGTTGTACATTTCACTGCATTGTTGTATATTTCGTTGTTATATTTGTGTTATATTTGTGTATGCATAAAAGCAATAAAGACTAAAGTGAAAAAAAACAAAGTCCCCATGTCTTGACTCAAGGAGCTTTCGATTATCTTCCACTCTTTGTGTCTCATCAGGATGGCTAGATCGTCAGCATACCAATATTTTCCAGCGATGGTCTCTGGGAGGTCATGGATGTACACTTTGAAAAGCAGTGGAGCCAAGACGGATTCCTGTGGGACGCCATTCTTCAGTGTACATAGCCTACTCTGCTGTCCATCACTGGTCTTAAGCACAAAGCTGCGGTTTGATATCAGCTTCATGATGTAGCGTACCATGCGCCTGTCTGGCAGCACCCGGAGTAGCTTTGCAGTTAGTCCCCGGTGCCACACGATGTCATAGGCAGCTGTCAGATCTATAAGAACAGCTCTTGCCTTCTCATTTGCCTCAAAGCAATCCTTGACGTCTTGGGTGAGGAGGGTTACCTGGTCCGCAGTAGATCGACCTTGGTGGAAACCAGCCTGCTCATGGGGTAGTTGAGGGTCTATGATGGGGTTGATACGCCCATGGATCAGTCTTTCAAGGAGTTTGTATGGGATGCAGAGGAGCGAGATGGGCCGGTAGTATTTAGGATCATCCTTTGGCTTGTTCGGCTTCAGGAGAGCGATGACTGTTGCACGAAGCCAGATCTTTGGGTTTTTGGACTTCTCCATGGAGGACAACAGTGTAGTAGAAACTCCTGGTGTATGCTGTCAAGTCCGGGGGCCTTTCCTGCTTTCAACATCTTGAGTGCGGTGGCCATTTCCTCGGAGGTGAAAGCCATTGTTTGGTCTGTATCCACTCTGTCAGTTTTCCATGCCTCGGCAACCTCTTTGCTCACTTCGCGCGAGAAATCTCAGTCAGAGTTTGTGAATTGACCATTCTCGACTAGTTGAGGAGCGATTGCGATAGCGGTCACTGGGCATTTGCCAGGTTTGGATGTAGCTCTGCCGGTCAGGCGGTTGACTGTGTGCCAAGCTTTACGGCTCGAGTGGGTGAAGTCAATCTAATCTAAAAATGACTGTTCTTGTGCATGCCTCTCCCCCACTGCTCCAAAGGCCTCCCACATGCAACCCCAGCCACTTCCAATTTTCACCTTCCCCGCAATTCAACAGGAACGTGCAAATTCCCCAAAGGCCACACCTGTGGTCAGGATTGATCCCGGGTCTCTGCCACTGAGAGGCAGCAGCTCGACTATCTGTGCCAATGTGCACATGCATATCCCAGGAATATTAACAATATGTCGAAACAAAGAACTGCAGATGGTAGTTTATACCAAAGATAGACACAAAGTGCTGGAGTAACTCAGAGGGTCAAGCCGCATCTCTGGAGAAAAAGAGTGGGTGACATTTTGTGGGTGACTGTGACTGTGACAGTGCCCTCTTCCTTGGATGTTGCTCCGATTCCTATCACTAGCGGAAAGGCCAATTCTCAGCAATTGGTAAAGGCTGGGCCCAATTAGCTGATACCCGGTGTGGGGGGACCACCGTGAGGAACAATGGCCACCTCCAGTTTAAATTCCATTTGGAATATTTTGGAGGACCAAGAAACCAAGAACCAAGGGCAACTCGGCGTGGAGGGACCGTTGTGAGGGACGGTGGAAGAACAAAGAGGGAACCCGGTGTGGGGGAAAGGCCCTCTAGTTATAGAATCCTCTGCCCGGGGGATAAGCCTGCGTTCGTTCGTTTGTTCGTTTGATCCGGTTAAGGCGCGGTGCACACCACAGCCAGCCAACAGTTGCTTGTCTTTTTCTTTTTTTTTTCACTTCTAATTTCAAGTTTTTGTGTACCTTGTTGTGTGTTGTGACTGTTGACAGACCAATTTTCCTCCGGGGATGAATAAAGTTTTATCGTATTGTATATTGGTTTGGCACCGTGAATCTTGTCAGCCTTCTCGCTATAAAACCCAAGCATTCTAGCTAGAGGGGGAGGGAGAGAGAAGCAGAAGAAAGAGAAAGAAGAAAGGAGAGAGGTGTCTCCCAGCCAGCTATGTTCCCATCGCAAGTTTAAGGAAGACTGAGCTGCTATGACAAACCCGAGGCCACCAATGCCACCATGTGGTCAAGACTGGACTGCCATGAAGAAGTCAAATACAGCCAGCAGCTCTACTGAGGTTAAGACTGAGTCGCACGGCAAGCCTGAGATGCCTGTGCCTCTTCCTGCCTATGGACAACGAGGGGGAGCACACACACACACACAAAGACTGAGGAACCCGGGTAATCCAGAGACTGCCAGCGTTGCTTCTTGAAGCCCCAAAGCAGAACCTCAAGAGATTCAAGATTCAAGAGTTTGTTGTCATGTGTCCCTGATAGGACAATGAAATCACCATCAGTCTGAAGAAGGGTTTCGGCCCGAAACGTTGCCTATTTCCTTTGCTCCATTGATGCTGCCGTACCCGCTGAGTTTCTCCAGCAGTTTCGTCTACCTTCGATTTTCCAGCATCTGCAGTTCATTCTTGAACAATGAAATTCTTGCTTTGCTTCAGCACAACAGAACATAGCAGGCATGCCTACAGAACAGATCAGTGTGTCCATATACCACTATATAAATATATACACACATGAATAAATAAACTGATAAAAGTGCAAATAAACAGATAATGGGCTATTAATGTTCAGAGTTTTGTCCGAGCCAAGTTTAATAGCCTGATGGCTGTGGGGAAGCCATCCAGGATAAACCTGAGACCAACTGCACCTCCTGTTGAGGCAAGGGTGAACTGCAAGGAGAAGCCTGAGATTGCCACACCACCTGCTTCAAAACTGGGACCGAGCTGCCGGACCAAACCTCAGATCACCAGCTCCACCGCACATGCAACCTGATGGCGAGGGACAACACCCCTTGCGGTCCTGGACTTTCTTACCAATGTAAATAAAATATATCATGTGATTCATCCCACTGGGAGTGTTAGTGCAATTACTGCCGAACCCCCCACCATTGCCGACGCCACAAAATAATGGCATATGTTCAGTTTTAAATAAATATTAATGAATATACCTCTAGATCTGAAAAAAACCCACTTTATATTCCCCAAGTGTGTTGGTTTTGCCCAGTAAATTAGCCACAATATAACCATATAACAATTACAGCACGGAAACAGGCCATCTCGGCCCTACAAATCCGTGCCGAACAACTATTTTCCCTTAGTCCCACCTGCCTGCACTCATACCATAACCCTCCATTCCCTTCTCATCCATATGCCTATCCAATTTATTTTTAAATGATACCAACGAACCTGCCGCCACCACTTCCACTGGAAGCTCATTCCACACCGCTACCACTCTCTGAGTAAAGAAGTTCCCCCCTCATGTTACCCCTAAACTTCTGTCCCTTAATTCTGAAGTCATGTCCTCTTGTTTGAATCTTCCCTATTCTCAAAGGGAAAAGCTTAATCACATCAACTCCGTCTATCCCTCTCATCATTTTAAAGACCTCTATCAAGTCCCCCCTTAACCTTCTGCGCTCCAGAGAATAAAGACCTAACTTATTCAACCTATCTCTGCAACTTAGTTGTTGAAACCCAGGCAACATTCTAGTAAATCTCCTCTGTACTCTCTCTATTTTGTTGACACCCTTCCTATAATTGGGCGACCAAAATTGTACACCATACTCCAGATTTGGTCTCACCAATGCCTTGTACAATTTTAACATTACATCCCAGCTTCTATACTCAATGCTCTGATTTATAAAGGCTAGCATACCAAAAGCTTTCTTTACCACCCTATCTATATGAGATTCCACCTTCAAGGAACTATGCACGGTTATTCCCAGATCCCTCTGTTCAACTGTATTCTTCAATTCCCTACCATTTATCATGTACGTCCTATTTAGATTTGTCCTGCCAAGGTGTAACGCCTCACATTTATCAGCATTAACCTCCATCTGCCATCTTTCAGCCCATTTTTCCAAATGGCTTAAATCACTCTGTAGACTTTGGAAATCCTCTTCATTATCCACAACACCCCCTATCTTGGTATCATCTGCATACTTACTAATCCAATTTACCACCCCTTCATCCAGATCATTGATGTACATGACAAACAACAAAGGACCCAACACAGATCCCTGAGGCACCCCACTAGTTACCTGCCTCCAACCCGACAAACAGCCATCCACCATTACCTTGAAACTTATCCTATACATTTTGCCTTCATTCCCCTTGTTAAATGAATGTTTTTGATTCCATTTACTAACTGGAAAAAATGTTGCCTGGGAAACATTATTTTTCTCTGAAGGAACATCGGACAAATTTAAATGTATTTTGCTTATTTTGAATTTTAACATTAATCCAAAATCTGGTTAGCTAAACTATTATCGTATTTGCATTCTGGATCCAACATGATCAATTGTTAGGATGGTGCACATTGAGATGCAAACACCGATGAGAAAGGTGCAGACAATCCTTCTCTTCCTCTAACCTGCTCATTTTCTCTGCACTGTCTTCATCTTCATTCCTCAGAAAACAAAGTGAAATCCTTTGGGGGAAACTCATCATTCTAACATTTTGAACACAACCTTAATGATAGTCCCTCGTGTCCTGGCAACCTAACTGGAAATAAGCAAGAAAGAAAGCAATGTTCATGAGTAATCCAAAATATTACTGATGCAAATTAATTCAATGCCAGCAAAGACCTGAGGGGTTGAATTATATACTATTTTCCTATGATTTAATCATATGATTTAAAGGTAGGTAAAGGTAAACTGTTTATTCTGGTGAACAGATTTGCAATAAGAGGCCATAATTTTGTCTTAGTCTCAATAACCACATATGAATTATCCAAATCAGGTAGTCCTTAGTTGAAGAACTTGCCTCCATTTTTCTTCCTTGTGCAGTGCTTGGTTTCTTTTTCTTTGTTTCGAATTCATTCACTCACAGAATAATCTTTCACTATTTCCCAATACTCATTGTTGCCAATTATCGTTTGACTCCCAAATGAATCCTATCAGGATTCATTAAAGGTTCATGCAGAGGTGCAGTCATACAATCTTAGACCCACATAACTGGCAAGGAAATCACAATTGTTTCCAGGAGGGAGCTGCTTGTTGGCCAATATTTCTTTTCATTTGCTTTTTTTTTTTAAAAACAATGTTTATTTCAGCTTTCATGACAAGAGAATTCTCTTTTAACTTGGGTCCCATTTGATGCAAGTTTTGGCACCATTTAGATAATTTGGTGGCTTATTGTATCACCAAGAAGCCATGGCATTTTATTGGCTATCCCACCCTTAAACCACTTTGAAGAACGTTGGTGTCTCTACATTCCATGGTCTTCCCGGCTACACGGATAGGACAGGTTTGGAGGGTTATGGATCAAATGTGGACAGGTGGGACTAATGTAGCTGGGACTCGTTGGCTGGTGGGAGCATGTTGGGCTGACGGGCCCATTTCAAACTGTATCAATCTATGACTTCAAATTTCTGCTTTGCCTCTCCTCAGGCCCTTTATCTCAATTTCTCTTAAGACATCCATTGTCTTTCATTAAGGTCTGGTCCACACCTCTATTCCTAAACTCCAATTGCCCCTCTCTTCTGAACCTATATAACCTACCCCTTACTTTCCTTATAAGCATGTGACCCAAATCCTTTCAATTCATATATTCTATTATTGATTTAACTTTGCACAAGAATAATGTAGGCATACTTTATGGAAACAGAACTTAGCCCACTATGTCAATGCTGGCCACAAATAACCTGTTTACACAAATCTCATTTTCGTGCACTTGGCCTGAATTTTAAGTACACTTCAAAATACTACTTACATGTGAAAATATGTAACCACCCTCTTAACTAGGATGTGCAGGAGTGGGCGCCGTCTGTGTATGGCAGCCTGCCCGCAGTCCAACTCTTCACCTTTTTTTAATTTTAAGTCCTGTCATAAAATGTTAGTTGGAGGTCTTTTATGTGGTGGGTGGGGGGGGGGGGAAGGGGGAAACTTTATTTCTTAGTCCCCTACCTGGTCGGAGAGGCAGCATCCCTCCGAGCTGCTTCTTCACCCCGTCCTCACGGCCTACCATCGAGAATGGAGCGGCGTTTCCTGTCGGGACCGGCCGGTACTACAGCTTCGGTGGCGGTGCAGAGCTGGGACACCATCATGAAGCGGGTGATGCCTTACCGGATCGCCGTGCGGTAAGCTCCGGAGCGCTGTGGCCGCCGACTCCCAACATCGCGGAGCTGGGGCTGCGGGCGTCGCTGGATTTGGAACGCCGCGGAGCCTGGGATCGAGTTCGCCGGGGTCGGAGCTCCAACCGGCGCGGCCTGAGAGCTATGAGTGCCCCCGGTCTCCGGGGAGGAGGCAGCCGCTCCAGACTTTCCAAGCCGCTGAGGAATGTTTCACCCGACGCCGGAGTTCCATCTTCACGGCAAGAGGGCCCTGAAAATCATCGGACTGGCCGCAAGGCCACAAATGGGCCCCGACCTCGGGTGCTTCACAGAGGAAGAGGACTTAACTTTCTGGTGCCTTTACCCACAGTGGACATTTTTGATTCTGCTGTGGGGGACGTTTGTGTTGAACTCTATAATGTGTTGTGCCCATTTTCTTTATTTTTTTAACCTTTTTTTATGGTTTGTATGGAAACTTATTATCTATTTTATGTAAAGCACTTTGGTGTCAATGCAAGTTGACTTAAAACGTGCTATATAAATAAAACGTACTTACTTACTTACTAGGAAGAGAATCAAACAAGTTAACAAAGTGTGTGTGTATCCTTTAACGATTCACCCTTCGTCAGGATAGACAAAGTAAACAAGTTTTAACCCTTTATGAATAAATATGATACTGAAACAGGTAATTCTCCTTTGATCATTAAAAAAAACCTTCTGTATTGTTTATTGTATGTGATAGGCACGATTAAATACTGCATTTCACAGTCAATGCAAGATCTTATAAAGTTCTTAGAAAGTGAAATAAAATGTGTATTTTTCTGCAATTAACAATTCTATTTATGTTGTTGAATACTTTGACTGTAGCTTGACAAACCTTTTGAAAATTATAGACATCGATGATCCATCACATTTCTTACCAACAAATTTGAATGTATTATGAAGCACAGGGACACTGATTGTATTGTTACTCTAATCCAATTATAGCCATTTGCCAGAGCAGTTCATGCCTCCAGCACATTCAGATTTATTTGCAGACATTCATTTTCTTGTGCAATACCGACACATGGACAATTATTAGCCTCCTCAACCTGTCCTAGAACTGTTCGTTTGACTGACTTGTAATCTGACTCCATATTTTCAACCGAGAAAGAACATGTCAAAAAAGAAATTCTTGATTCTCATTGCTATTTTATTGAAACAATTATGAATTTTAAATACAAGATTGACATTTTTAAAGAGAATTCAGTAAAGCAGCTTCTGACAAGGCAAGAAGTCAGACACCAGTAATGTTACTTGGGATTACAGACTTCTCTTTCGATTTGTTTCAAAGCAAAAGGTTAATTTTTACTTGTAAAATGTGTTCATCCCGGAGATTCTTGTACTTCAGGAATTACCTGATTATGATTAACTTGTGCTGTACTTTCTTTCAAATCAATTATTACATAATATTTCATATAAATGCAAAAGAACAAATTGTTTCTTCAGATTTCCAAAGTTTTCATAAATGTTGTTTTAATAAAATTAGTATTTCTCATTGCACAATTAAAATGATCAAGATCTGTTTCTTTTCTATTTTCTAGTAAATAAAGTTATCTGACAGGTAAACTAAGTTTCACTTTTACAATTTTAATTGTACTAAAACACTTCTAAAGATGATATATCCTGAGTTTATAACAAAAAAATAACAAGGTTTCTAAATAAGCCATTCAATATGGATAAAAATGTAAATGTCTGAACAGAATACTTTTTTTGCTAACCACAAACACAGATTTATGTAACCAATGAAATTAATAAATCTCATTAAACTGATCAGCTAAGATTACATTTATACTAACTACAACTGTTGCATTTGTCAATTAAACATTAAAAAAATGAACCCTATGCAAAAACCATTTTCCAAGCTATACATTTTCTGATCTATACCCAGGCTACCGGCTCCACAAAAAATATTGCCATTCACCAAGGTGAATGTTATAATCTTTACTTACAGATAGCTATTCCCACTATTGATTAGACATGAAATAGTAATAGTTACTTTTTACAATGTCTTTTAATTAATTCTGTGTTCCTGAACACAAGAGAAATTTCCAACTGTACAAGGTTCTATGTACTGCTGCATATTTGATATATGGATTTAGTAATAATTTGGTTGCTGTTTGATTATACAGTAGTTGTGCAATTTCCTAATTCTAACAAATTAGGTTGGCCTAGAAATATATTTATCCTTAAAAGACATCGAATAGGGAAAAAAGTACTATAACGTTGCCTTTCTTGGTCCTAATTACCTTTTAAAAACCAAAGTAATAAATAATTTGCTGAAGATGTTGTACTGAAGACCTGATTCCAATCAGCTCCATCAGTACAATCTGGGAATACTTACGTGGAGAGAGAATGTTCAATTAATACTGGGCAGCTTCCCTACACCTATGTTTTAGTGGTGCATGAATGATCCGAGTCGAGAAAAAACATGTCACCCTGCTTTCTCTGCTAATGGATTTGTAGCATGGGATGAGAAACATCTAAAAAAAAGTGCCTTTTGCATTCAAAAAACAAGGCTGATCATAGTGAATGGTAGTATATGCAAGGGTAAATACAAAAATCTGATGACTATTGGCTTAAGATTTATCTTAAAGAAATAGTAACTCCTTAAAGTTATCAGCATTTAATCTTCATTTCATAAGATAATTAACAATCAGATAATAAATACGCAACTTTTACTTTTCTGGTTTATAGAAAGGAAGGCTGCAGCCTTTATTCTGGTTTTGGCTTATTTTCCATTAAGTACTGCATTTAAACATTTGATTATAAAAAAGATACAATTTTTTTAAACTTTGAGCTCTAGACATCATAAATCTTGCCCACCTTAGCATGCTTCTTGAGATAAAACCTTCAGAATGTTACTGTTTAGGTGCAGTGGTTAGGAGTTTTCTCACCATTCCCAACTGCATTTAAAATGGAGTTTTATTCACATGGTGTAGGCTGAAACATTTAAAAGCATTTACAGTCGGATCAACACATTGCAAAACTAGATAGTAGGATGCAGTTGTGCCCATGATTGCCCCACATCACGAGTTACTAATCTTGGTAATTTCAGATGCCAAGCAACCCTAGCTCAACTGCAACATATCCATTGGTGAGCTCATGCAAAGCAGCAGTGAAAGGAGAGATTTATTTGATGCCCTCTCGGCGTATGTACTTTGCACATAGATAGAAAATAATTTAAATATAATAGTTGTGTTGTAAGGAATATTTAAATTTCAGTAGATAATTTCTAGCTCCAGCACAACACAAATGTTCTTTTTTACAAATGTACCTTTCATTTTACAGTACAATGCTGTACAAGATTTGTTTCCCCCCTCTCCCTTGCCAGTATGGAGCACCAGTTGCATTCTCCCATATGAAGATAAGCAAAATCTATTTATAGCTTGTATTTCAGGGACTTCCTACAGCTAAAAATAAGGAATGGTCACAATTCAAATGATAACTTTATATCATATATAAACTTTTAATACAAGCATAAAAAAGATAATTATTATATCTTATACTTTGACTTCTTAAAGCACTGTACATTTTGACACTTCAAAAATATCAGCAACCAGTTTCAACAAAAAGCTTTATAGCAGCAAATATATTTTACCATGTTTTACAAGAAAATCACTTCATTCTCATATTTTGACACATTTAGATTCAATTCCTCCTTCCAACTATTAACAAAGTCCTTAAGTGTCCAATCTTCTTAAGGCATCAGTGCATTAATTAAAAATGAATAAGCACTCCCCCCCCCCCCCCAACACTTTAGCCCAACACCTATCCTATGTGTGGCACCAGTGTTTGTTTCACTCTTAATAAACAAATATTTTGGTAGATTTAAGTTACAACGGATTGTGCTGATAGTATCACTATAATAATATAAATTGTTCATTTATATTGTTATAGTATAAATTTTACATCATTTTGCCAGATATCCAATTTTCCACTTCCTGTGCTAAAGCGATCTGGCAGGATCCTCATTTTCATTGTCCCATCAGCTCCACAGGAGAATATATGATTTGCCGGACCAGTCTCTATTTGCATGACTCCTGTTCCTATGTTTCTGAAGAGCGACTGTCGAGCATGCTCATTTGAGAATGTATGAATCGGGTTGAGAGTGGACAAACTCCAAATCTGAAAGTAATAGAAAACAAATATAAACTTCTAAAGTAGTACAGTTTAAAATGTTTATTGCAAGACAAGTTTACAAATTACTTCACTACTCATTTGTTGAGCTTTTTCTGTTATTTTGTATGAATCAACCGAAGGTCTACATTACTTGGAGCTGCATGGTCTTGCAATAACCTTCTTTGATGTCAGCGGTGCCAGTGATCATTTCCTTTAAATATCTGATTATGAAAATATACTTTGGTTACTAATCGACTTTTCACAGCTTCAACCAAAATTCATGATGATTTGGATTACAGATGTCAACGAACAGCTCAAGGTTCTGAGATGCCATTAGTTTGAGCTTCAACAAAATTGCATGTCCTTTCCAATGGGTTTATACTGCTATTACAGCTTTGCCCAGTCAAACCTTCTGAAAATTAATAGAATTAAACCTCATTGGGGACCCTCGGGCTATCTTTAATCACTGTACTGGACTGTATCTTACACTAAACATTATTCCTTTTTCCCTGTATCTGTACAGTATACTGTGAATGGCTCGATTGTAATCAGGTATAGTCTTTCCGCTGACAGGAAACAAACAAAGCTTCTTACTGTACCTCGATACATGTGACAATAAACTAAACTCGGTCATGAGTAATTAAATAAAGCAATTTAATAAAGGCAGAATATATGGTGAGAAGAAAGATGTCATGTGGAAAATGCCTACTGGACATTAATAACTAAAAAAGATACAAAGTATTGGAGTAATTCAATGGGTCAGGCAGCACCTCAGGAGAACGCAGATAGGTGACGTTTCGAATCAAGAACCTTGAACCTCAGTTTTTTAAAGTGTTTCCAAAAGCAAAATGGAGGATAATCAATGATATTCAGAACAGAGGGGAATCAATGTTTTGTGATGACAAAAATTGTTAGTCCCCAATTTTGTTAGTCCTTGCTGTCTCCTCCCCTTCCTCAGTCCCCCTGCTGTCTCCTCCCATCCCCCAGCCTTCGGGCTCCTCCTCCTTTTTCCTTCTTGTCCCCACCCCCCCCCCCCCACCCCCGATCAGTCTGAAGAAGGGTTTCGGCCCGAAACATTGCCTATTTCCTTCGCTCCATAGATGCTGCTGCACCCACTGAGTTTCTCCAGCTTTTTTGTGTACCTTCGATTTTCCAGCATCTGCAGTTCCTTCTTAAACAATTATTGAGGATATTGGTTGATAAGGAATCCACCCACAACACAGCATAATTTTAGAAGTTTGAAAAATGTTTAGAGATGCAGCATGGAAACAGGCCCTTCGGCTACTAGGTCCATGCCAATCATTGATCCATTCACACGAGTTCTGTTATCACAGTCACCCACTTTCTTCACACTAGGGGCAATTTAGAGAGGTCAATTAACCTACAAACCGACCCATCTTTGAGATGTGCAAGGAAACCAAAGCAACCGAAGGAAACGCAGTCACAGGGAGAACATGCACCCAAGGCCAGGATCAAACCCGGGTCCCTGGCGCTGTGAGACAGCAGCTGCAACACTGTGCTGCCCTTAACGTGTGTTTATGTTCAAAACAATTCCCCACAAAAACTCTTTCATTTGGCTCAATACTGCTTTTAACGGCGCATTTGGATAGCAGTAAAAGGATTGGTCCAAGTCAGCATGGATTACATAGAAACAAAGAAAATAGGTGCAGGAGGAGGCCATTCGGCCCTTCGAGTCAGCACCGCCATTCATTGTGATCATGACTGATCGTCCCCAATTAATAACCCGTGCCTGCCTTCTCCCCATATCCCTTGATTCCACTAGCCCCTAGAGCTCTATCTAACTCTCTCTTAAATCCATCCAGTGATTTGGCCTCCATTGCCCTCTGTGGCTGAAGGCGGCCCGCAACGCAGCAGTCTAGCGCCGGGACGGAGGAGGCTGAGCACAGGCTGGCGCTCTGGCGCAGGCGAGGCCGGGGCCCTCGCTCCTCCTCGGGGTTGTGGATGAAGTGGCAGCGAGTAACGTAGGGGCAGAAGCCGGTGGTTTGCAAGGTACGGCTTGTACTTGGAGTAGCGGCTGAGGCCGTAGGCGAACTGGCACTTGTCGCCGTAGTGGCCCATCGGGGAGCGGGTTCCTCTGGAGTTGGAGCGGGGTTGGGCTGGAATTGGTGCTGGCTGTGGATTCTGTGGGCCTGGTGTGGTCGGTTGGTCTGGGAGAGGCGGAGGTGAGCTGGGGTTTGCGCTTCTCCACGCTTCCGGAGCTTCCCAACTCGGTCTCTCCCGAGACCGGTTTGAGCGTCGAACCCAGGCAGGGCTATAGGAGTAAAGAAGTTCTTCTGCAGTTGTACAGGGCCCTGGTGAGACCACATCTGGAGTATTGTATGCAGTTTTGGTCTCCTAATTTGAGGAAGGACATCCTTGCTATAAAGGCAGTGCAACGTAGGTTCACGAGGTTTTTCCACGGGATGGCGGGACGGTTATATGAGGAAAGATTGGAAAGAGTGGGCTTGTATTCACTGGAATTTAGAAGGATGACAGGGTATCTTATAGAAACGTATAAAATTATAAAAGGCCTGGAGAAGCTAGGTGCAGGTAAAATGTTCCCAATGATGGTGGAGTCCAGAACCAGGGGCGACAGTCTAAGAATAAAGGGGAGGCCATTTAAAACTGAGATGAGAAAAAACTTTTTTACCCAGAGAGTTGTGAATTTGTGGAATTCTCTGGCACAGAAGGCAGTCTAGGCCAATTCACTGGATGAATTTAAGAGTTAGGCTAGCAGAATCAAGGGATATGGGGAGAAGGCAGACACGGGTTACTGATTGTGGATGTTCAGCCATGATCACAATGAATGGTGGTGCAGGCTCAAAGGGGAAAATGGCCTTCTCCTGCACCTATTTTCTACGTTTCTAACACAGCTAGCGTATGTCATACATCTTTTATGTTAACATGTTTTAATCAGATTATTTTTACCTACACATGCTGAATTATGGATGAAAATTCTGTCTGGAAAATAATTTACATCAATTTTATCTTAAATTAACAATTGATATTTTGTACCTTCATGTTACCCTCAGCAGACCCTGTAATGAAGTATTCCTCTGTTGGATCCACAGCAATCGCTTTAATAGGCGAATCGTGAGCCTGAAACGTCTGACGTAATTGTCGCTGGCGTAGATCGAGTATACAGATGAAACCTTTTCTTCCACCAGATAATAAAAGCTGCTGCTTTGATGCATATGCCAACACAGTAGCTCCACTTTCATGACATGTGAATGCTGGAATGCAAAGATTATATACTGAATCAAGGCATAACAATAGAGAATGCTGGAATCAGTGAGGAATATTTCAAGTATATGATTTTCAAAACTGAAAAACTACTTTCATTTAAAATTAAGTTACAGAGCAGGTTGGAGGAGGAGAGGAGGGAACAAAACAGAAAGGTGTGTGGTGGGATAGAGACATTGAATAGCACGGGTGATGTTGGTACCTTTGAAAGAGTGGGAAAGACATCTCTAGAAGAAATATAAATAGGAGGACAAATGAAATCAAAATACCAGAAAGGAAGAGAGAAAAAACACTAGAAACACAAATTAAATGGCTGAATGAGAAATTATTAAATTCAACGTTGAGTCATGAAAGATGCAATGCGCCAATCGGGTGATAGGGTGCATTTTATTTGCTTACTTTAACTTTTATTAGAACTGTGCAAGAGGCCAAACACAGAGATTAAAAAAGGTTTGAATGTGGTACGGGGACTTGAAGTGACAGGCAACTGGAAGCTAGGAATTACACTTCCCAACTGAATGGAGGAGTTCTGAAAAGGTCATCCAAGCTGCCTCCTTGCAAAAATTAAATTAAAGAAAAACTATAAATCTCAAAATGCACAAAGTATTGGAAACACCACTACAGCAGAGCACTGATACGCGCAGATGGTGAGTATAAGGAATGGGCTCCCAGAGGAGGTGTTTGAGGGCACGATAACAGTATTTAAAATACACAGACAGACATACAGATAGGAATGATTTAGAGGAATATCGACCAAACACAAGCAAATAGGACTAGGTTACATGGGGTATCTTGGTCGACATGGACAAGTAGGGCCAAAGGGCTCTATGACTCTGTGACTCCAAGTTGTATTTGGTTTCCACAATGCAAGACCACATACTGAGCGCTGAATGGTTTGCAAGTACAGGTGCACAACCTTTTATCCGAAGATCCAAATAACGAAAACCTCCAAATAGCGGACATTTTTTCGGTCCTTGAAGAAAGGTCCTTGAAAACGTTCACCGAGGGCGGCCCGCAGAGGTGACAGCGGAACCTCCGGTCGGTCCTCGAAGAAAGGGGAACTAAATCCCCATTCATAAAAGAGAAGGTTAGGGTATATTGCGCGGGAGGGTTAATAATTGACAATATGCTGCTGCCTGCCCGCTGAGTTAAAAAGTTCCCACGGTAGACTCACGATACACAGTGTTTCGTGAGTCTTGCGTGGGAACTTTTTAACTCAGCGGGCAGGCAGCAGCAGATTGTCGCTCCCTTCAGTTTCACCCCACCTACATACCTCTGCTTCCCGGCCATGTGTGTGACCCCTTCCCTCCCCTCTCCAGCTCCCCGCTCATTGCACCGGCGCGGGGGCTTTGCACTGTCTTCACGTCGGCGATACCAGCAGGTCAGTGCCAGTCACCGGAGACATCAGGACCAACGGGACACCGACCCCCAGGCCCACTGCAAGCACGGAGATCCCAGAGACCCACAGCCAGCAGCAGCCCAGCCCCGTTCCAACTCCAGAGGAAAACTGCAAACTCGCCGGAGACATCAGGACCACCAGAAGCTGTTCCCCGAGCTGCGCCCCCTCATCGGGACACCGACCCCCAGGCCCACTGCAAGCACGGAGATCCCAGAGACCCACAGCCAACAGCAGCCCAGCCCAGCCCCGCTCCAACTACAGAGGAACCTGGGTTGTGGATGACGGGGCGCAGCTCGGGGCGTCGTAGGGGCCCATCGGGGAGCGGGTTCCTGTTGGTCCTGACGTCTCCGGCCACCTGCCATCCTCCGGGAACTGTACCGCCCTTGCAGGAGAGTGGGGTTGTTTGCAGTTGCAGAGGGAGGGGGCAAGGGCGGTACAGTTCCCAGTCTCAGCTCCAGTCCAGGGGGGTGGCCGGAGACGTCAGGACCAACGGGACACCGACCCCCAGGCCCACTGCAAGCACGGAGATCCCAGAGACCCACAGCCAGCAGCAACTCCAGCCCAGCCCTGCTCCAACTCCAGAGGAACATGTAGGGGCAGAAGCTGATGGTGTGCAAGGTACGTCTTGTTCTTGGGGTGTCGGATGAGGGGGCGCAGCTCGGGCTGTGGGCAAACTGCCACTTGTCGCCGTAGCGGCCCATCGGGGAGCGGATTCCTCTGGAGTTGGAGGGGGAGGGGGGTATTGTGCTGTTTGATCGCCCCCTGCTATCCCAGGGACAGGGAGACACAGCGGCTTTTTAGACTGGTGGGCAATCACTTCCAAAGTTCTGCCCACACAGTCAGTACACCTCTCCTACACTGCATTTCATACAAACATTTATTCTGCAAGAAAAAACTACATTGAAGACTCAAACTCGCGACCGAGTAACTGCCAGGATCGAGGCGAAAACTCGCGACCTAGCTCGGGGATTCAAGAATCCCCGAGCTAGGCCGCCTAAGGGCATGTAGCCCCGCTAGGGTGACATGAGTGCGAGAGGTGATTCAATGCTGCGGGCACATTTACAAATTCAGGAATTCATTCAACACACTGCATTTCATACAGACATTTATTCTGCAAGAAAAAACGACATTGAAGACTCAAACTCGCGACCGAGTAACTGCCGGGATCAAGGCGCAAACTCGCGACCTTGCGGATATGAGCCGAGCACTCTACCACTGAGCCAGCCATTAAAATCTACGCTAAAGATTTTCCATTCCGAAGGCCGACAAATTCTGAATTACGAAAAGTGTCTGGTCCCAAGGCTTTCAGATAAAAGGTTGTGCACCTGTACAAGCAACTCACACGGAAAAACTGATTACATCTCTCAATAACAAAATAAATGGTAAAAGGGCAGTAGTTTTACTGTAACTGGCAGGAAACATAGAAGCATAGAAAATAGGTGCAGGAGTAGGCCATTCGGCTCTTCGAGCCAGCACCGCCATTCAATATGATCATGGCTGATCATCCAACTCAGTATCCTGTACATGCTTTCGCTCCACACCCCCTGATACGTTTAGCCACAAGGGCCACATCTAACTCCCTCTAAAATATAGCCAATGAACTGGCCTCAACTACATTCTGTGGCAGAGAATTCCAGAGATTCACCACTCTCTGTGTAAAAAATGTTTTTCTCATCTCAGTGCTAAAAGATTTCCCCTTTATCCTTAAACTGTGACCCCTTGTTCTGGACTTCCCCAATATCGGGAACAATCTTCCTGCATCTAGCCTGTCCAACCCCTTAAGAATTTTGTAAGTTTCTATAAGATCCCCTCTCAATCTTCTAAATTCTACCGAGTACAAGCCGAGTCTATCCAGTCTTTCTTCATATGAAAGTCCTGACATCCCAGGAATCAATCTGGTGAACCTTCTCTGTACTCCCTCTATGGCACGAATGTCCTTCCTCAGATTAGGAGACCAAAACTGTACGCAATACTCCAGGTGTGATCTCACCAAGACCCTGTACAGCTGCAGTAGAACCTCCCTGCTCCTATATTCAAATCCTTTTGCTATGAATGCTGACATACCATTCGCTTTTTTCACTGCCTGCTGCACCTGCATGCCTACTTTCAATGACTGGTGTACCATGACACCCAGGTCTCGTTGCATCTCCCCTTTTCCTAATCGGCGACCATTCAGATAATAGTCTACTTTCCTGTTTTTGCCACCAAAGTGAATAACCTCACATTTATCCACATTACACTGCATCTGCCATGCATTTGCCCACTCACCCAGCCTATCCAAGTCATCTTGCAGCCTCCTAGCATCCTCCTCACAGCTAACACTGACCCCCAGCTTCGTGTAATCCGCAAACTTGGAGATGTTGCATTCAATTCCCTCGTCCAAATCATTAATATATATTGTAAATAGCTGGGGTCCCAGCACTGAGCCTTAGTCACTACCTGCCATTCTGAAAAGGACCCGTTAATTCCTACTCTTTGCTTCCTGTCTGCCAGCCAGTTCTCTATCCACATCAATACTGAACCCCCAATACCGTGTGCTTTAAGTTTGTATATTAATCTCTTATGTGGGACCTTGTCGAAAGCCTTCTGAAAGTCCATATATAACACATCCACTGGTTCTCCCTTATCCACTCTACTAGTTACATCCTAGTTAGATACTAGTTAGATCTTATGATAAAATGTTAATGCAAAATTGAAAGATACTTATTTGAATCCAAATCCAAGATCATGTGTAAAGATAGCAAACAACAATGGGAACCAAAGATATATCATTCTGACAATGCAAGATCTGCCTCATTCTATAGATTTAAAAAATGCTGATCGCCAAATACACTGTAAGTATTGGAAACACTACTGTAACAGAGCACTTACATATGCAGATACATAAACCCTTTGTTTAATATTAATGATAGTGATTTATTATATTTTAATGTATATTATACATAAAAAATTACTGTAAGCAAAGTTTGAGTGTTTATTTTGTGTAAATTTTGCCTATTAAAACTGAGGTAACCCGTTTTGCATTCATTGGCTTAATAAGACTACCAAAGGTGCATCAAACACCAAATGAAATAACGTGCTATTTGGGCAGATGACAAAACAGTAGTCAAAGGATTATGTTTAAAGGAATGCTAAATAAATGGAGACAAATGAGGCAGAGCTTCAGGGTGAGAATTAGCTCCTCAGCAGCCAACCAGTGTGGCATGATTTTTGATCTATCAAACTTTGAAATAAAAACTTTAAGCTGAAAACATTGATAAAAACTTTGACTTGTTAGGTCAAAATCCACTACATATTAATCAATCTTCAGTAAATGTTTTATAACTTATCCCCATAAAGCTTCATTATTAAGTAAATAATTGCAACTTTGAAACAATATATTATACGTTACCGTGAATGAGACTATTACTTTGTGGCACAAGTGTATCCCAGAGGCAGATATTCCTAAGCAGAAGGAAAAGGTTTTCTTTAGAACAGATTTGATTTTTTTCCCAAAAATATTTACTTTAGAACTGACATCTGTACATAACTCAAACACAACAGATGCTCAAATCCAAAAAAACTCAGGTCATCATCACACTTGTGAAAGGTAGATGTAAAATATAATTTAAATTTGTAGATGAGCTGGTGGGAGGAATGTAGAGCACAAGGGGAATATCTGTGATGAGATGAGGTCAGGAGCAGGCCACCAGGCTCTTTCCGTTTGCTCTGCCATCAATATGATCATGGCTGATTATGTTAGCCTCAACTCCTCCTCTGTGGTAGTTCCCAATAACTCCTTGTCTGAAATCTTCTTCAGTCTCAAGAAGGGTCTCGATCTGAAACATCACCTATGCATGTTCTCCAGAGAAGCTGCCTGACCTGCTGAGTTACTCTAGCACTATGTATCTTTTTTTTTAAAGTTTTCTTGTAAACCAGCATCTGCAGTTCCTTGTTTCTACATCCAATTCCGAATTCCTTGATCTTTCAAGCATTTGTCTATTTCCACTTTAAATGATCAAGCTCAGAAAATTTCTGAGATTCACTACCCTGTGAAATAAAATTTCCCTACACCTCAGTTTTAAATTTGTAGCTATGTATCTCGTTCGTGGCACTCCCACCTGTGAAAATATCTCAACAACTATCCAGTCAAGCTCCTTTAGGATCTTGGGTTTGATTAACTTCACCCCTTAATCATCAAAAACAAGGAATGCAGACCAAAATTGTCTAGCTTCTCTTGTTAGGACAACCCATTCCAGGAACTATCCCAGTGTATATCCTTTGTACCTCGACCAATGCCACCATATCCTTTTTTAGCTAAGGGGACCAAAACTGTGAAAAGTATTTCAGGTGTAGCCTTATCAATACCCGGTAACAAAACCACCCTCTTAATTCCAACCTCTTCGCAAGAAGGCAAACATGCCATTTGTCTTCTGAACTACTTGCTGAGCATGCTAATGAAAATTGTGATTCATGCATGAGAACACCTAGATCCCTATGCACGTGCCGATTTGCAGTCTCTCTGCAAAATATAGATAATACTCCACTTTTTGAATACTCTCGCTAACTACTTAACCTCACACTTATCATCACTGACCACTATTAGCCAGGTTTTTGCCCAATCACTCAATCTAAACCAATCCCATTGCCCAATTGCAACACATCCTTCCACTTATTTTTGTATAATTGAGTCACATACTAGTACAGATATTCCCTTTAGCCGAGCCATTTCTCCTGCCAACTTCTCTGCAACTTAAATCCACATTTTTTTCATCTTTCTTTCCCAGTTCTGATATAGGATCTCTGACCCAAAACAATAACTGTTTCTGTTTCCAGAGATGTTTCTGTCCAGCTGAGTGTTTCCAGCATATTGTTCATTTTAATCTATAGACAATTATGCACCCTCAATTATTGGTATAGCTAATTTATGTTATTTTTACTATACAAGGTACTGCAGCCATTAATGGTAGACTGCAATTTCTAAATGAATGTCCACAAGTCAACAGACTGAATAGAGCAAACATGTAATGGCATGGCTGAAACTTTCCATTATTTAGAGGGTCAGAAAGGAGGATACTTTTATTGATCATTGGTCAACTAACATACCTGGTGTGTATATGGTCTGACATTGCTATAGTAACATTAATTTATTCAGAGAGCAACCAACAATAGTTGCTCTTCGGATAACATTGTCCAGGTTTCTCTTCAATATTCTAAAATGGTCATTGCAAACCAAATGCAACCATCCTGTAATGTGGAAACCACAAAACAGTGACTCGTGTCTGGAAATGCCTTGAATGTTTGTAATAGTACAAAATAACCCAGAAATAGTGATTGATACAGTACATTCTAGAATTAACAATTTTGTTATCCATTTCTGACCAAAAGCAGCATTGTACAACTGCTTTTGTGGAAAATGTGCTGAATGTATCCAAAAGCTAAACATCGACCTCTTAATCTTACCTGTTATCACTAGACTGCCCTGCCGTAGCTATTAAAGTAGAGGAACTAACAAAAACAAAATCATTTGCTGTTTTGTTATGGCACTGCCAAGTCTGAAAAATAAAACATAATTAATGAAATGAATAGGCAGCAGACTATTAAATTATATGCAGTTTTATTAACATATCAGATTTAAATAATTAAAGAGAACTAATTATTAGCTCACCAAATAAGGTTTTGGAGTGGCTCCTAAAGCAATTGGATTTGTTTGCCAGAAGCTCAGATATCCATCTCCATCTACAATGCCAAACTGGTATAAAGACAGATGGTTATATACCTCATACTTATAAATGGATGGCATCTTTTGCATTTCTAATACAGAACGATCAACCTTGCTTTTCTACATTTCTTCAGCGTGATTGAAATAAAACAGAAATTTTAATTACTTTGCCAGTAACATTTTGACACTTCAAGCACATCAATTAAAGATCATAAACTGAAGAATTATTAATGAGAATGGCAGCTTGTTTTACCCAGAGTTTGCAAAATGCCATGAAATATCATTGACAGTCTGTGCTTCAAATGTAACTGCAGTAAAACTTTGTCAATTTTAAACTTTGTACAATTGCACAAAGAAGTTAAAAGGAAAAACGGCATCAAAATGATTTTCGCTACATCCAATATTAAGTCACTGATATTCTAACTCCAATGTGAAGACCGGAATTTGCAGAGGTTCATTGGAAGATGCTGGTTACAGGTAAAGAATTATTGGTGAGATTGGGAAGTTCAGTGACAGAATGTTCTTGTTTCACTGTAGGACAAAGCTAGCATGTTCAGGGAACCCGGGTTGATGAGGGATATTGAGGCTCTCGCCAGAAAAACTGAGGCATGTGTCAGGTGTAGGCAGCTCAAGTGAATCCCTTAAGGAATACATGTAGCAGTACACTTGAGAGAAATCAGTAAGGCAAAAAGAGTAACCAATATATCTCTGGCAGAAAAGATAAAAGGAAAATCCTAATGTTAATAGTTATTCTTTTTCACAGGGTAAAGTAGTCCAGAACTAAAGGGAATAGCTTTCAGATGAGAGAGGAAAGATTTAAGAGATCAGAGGGGCAATTTCTTCACGAAGATTGTGCAGATATATATGGAATGAACTGCGGAGGTGGGTACAATGACAACTTTTTTAATGACATTTGGACAGGTACATGCATAGTTATGGTTTAGAGCCAAACACGTGCAAATAGGACCAGCTTAGGTATAAAACCCGGTCAGCATGGACATGTTGGGCCAAAGGGTCTCTATGGCTTTGATAGTGTCAACTTTTCACTGAATCCTAGACTGGTGATTGCACAGGAAGGAACAATTCAGTCTATCAAGTCCATATTGGTCTGTGCCAGAGCAACTCACTGGTTCTACTCCTTAACCCCTTCCTTTTCACTTTGCACACATTTCATGATGGTGTATTCATTGGATTCCCCTTTGAAGGCCACATTGGCAGGCATTGCTTTCCAGATTCCAACCACAGGCTGCACAAGGTTTTTCATCAACAGGAAAACCCCCCACTATTGATTCTGTCTGGACTTAATATTATATACATCTATCAAATCTCCTCTCACCCTTCTCTTCTCCACTAATAGGAGTTCCAACCTCCAATTTATCTTCATAATTAACTGTAGTTCTTTGTTCCAGGAATCATTGTCATAAATCTCCTCTCAACCCTCTCCACTTTATATCCGTGACTCCATATAATTTCTGACCTGACTAGCAGTTAATACAATATTCCAGTTGAGGCCTGGCCAATGTTTTATAAAAATTCAAGATGACTACCCTGTTTTTATACGCTAGGAATATTGACAATATTCGAAAATATATATCCTATATTCACTGCTTTTGCAACCCAGCTTGACACTGTCAATGAGTTATGCACCCACATTCTCAGGTTTCTCTGCACCTGCATTGCTTTTAGTGTCCTTTATTTTATATTGCCTTTCCTCATACTTCCTACTAAATGTATCACATTTTTCACATAAAACTTCATCAACACATCTAGTTTAAATGCTGCTACAATTTATCATAATCTTTCCACTTTACAGTTTACAACAATAATGTTTTGTATCATCTTCAAAGTTAGAACCCGTGGAGTGATCCCGCAGGCCTAGGAAATTAATGTAGATTGTTTTTAAAACAATAGCCTCCAACACCAATCCCACAAAAATGCCACTACTCACTTTCCTCCAATCCAAAACAGCCTTTTACCACAAATGTAGAAACAAGAAACTGCAGATGCTAGTTTACAAAAAAAAAGACAAAGTGCTGGAGTAACTCACCAGGTCAGGTAGCATCTCTGGATAACATGGATAGGTAATGTTTCTAGTCAGGATCCTTCTTCAGACTGAGTCTTCAGAAGGGACCCAACCAGAAACGTAATGTATCCATGTACTACAGATATGCTGCCTGACCTGCTGAGTTACTCCAGCCCCTTTTGTCTTTTTTTGTAAACCAGCATTTCCCTTAACAAATTCAATAGATGACTATTGACTCTGTCTTCAAGCCTGGGTCCTCATGATATTTACAACCCTATGCTTGAAATAAGCAGCCATTTTTGCATTATTTTTTCCTGGATCTCTTTTGCCATGCTTGCCATCAAGTAGCAATGTTACAAAATTTTGAGATTAAAAAAATCAAGTCTGTAATTTATCCCATCAGATAAAGCATCGTGGACAGTCAAAAGCCCATAACTTTCTTAAAAATTAAGAGAACAGAATGAAATTTTCAGTTATCATAGATTGAAGCATTCTGAAACAAATATAAAATAATCTTACTTGGATGACCTGAAATTAAAGCATATAATTAGTTAGTTACCTAATTGTAGCTAATTTCAAACTTCAATTACTAGATCTAAACATCTATCCATTTCTTAATAAATGATTAACATTTTTAAATAGCCTAAGTGTCCAAATAATATTCACAAATAATTCACAGTAAAACATGATTTTTAAATCTTATTTACATTAATTTATAGGCCAAATGGAAGGAATTTAGTGTTTAATTGCTGTAAATTAAAGTCTATTTAAATCAGCTTTCTAGTGGGATCCTGTGAACGCGCTGGTTTAGAACGTTCACATTGCGGTAGATTTGTACCCTCAAATGCCCAGAAAAATACTGCGGGATATAATGGGCCCAAAATTAGCTCCTCGCAATATTAAACTTTGTATAAAGGGATCTTAAGAAGCTTAATTGAAAGCATCATCACCTCCTCAATCACAGTCTGGTACGGAAACACTGACAGTCACTCACTACACAGATTACAGCGCATTGTCTCCAAGGCCTCCAGGATCATCAACTCCCCCCTCCCCTCAATCCATTCCATTTACCTCCAACATACCTCAAAACGGGCAATAAAGATCATCTCGGACCCCTCCCATCCAGCAAACCACCTTTTCCAGTCTCTCCCTTCAGGGAGGCACCTCAGGTCACTTGCTACAAAATCCACCCGCTTTAAAAACCATGTATTGTTGGTGAGATTTGTGATTTGTGATGTGGTATGGATGCACTTTATTACTGTGATCTGTGTTGTTATTAGTGTTAATGTGACTAAAGCAGTGTACCATCATGTACCGAACCCAAATACCACCAACCCTGGTCGTGTGGCAAATAAAGATTCTATCTATCTATCTATCTTTTGCTTTTAATGGAAAGTGCTCTCACAATTTCAGAATAGTCACCTCCTTAAAGGTAGAACATCGTTCTGCCACTTCTCAGTTCCGATTTATTTGGGCCAGAGCCGTTTGAAATTAGCTTTAGATTATTTTCTAAATTATTAGATTATTAGATCTTTATTAAGTTTATTACAAAATAACTCACAATAAAAATAGACATGCAACTGATAATTTGAGTTTCATAAACAATTTCAAGACAAAAGGACAAATTAATATTAGATCACCATTATGAAATAGGCAAAGGTGGGAAGGCTATGCAGGAGTTTATGATGTGCAGAAATGTATGAAGGATAATTGCGTTGAAATATTAACTGCTTCTCTTGTCACAGATGCTGCCTGACCTGCCAAATGTTCACAGTATTTGTTTTCTATTTCAGATGCCTGGCACTGCAGTTGCTTGCTTTTGCTTTTTTGGTTATACAATACAATACAATACAATTTATTTGTTGTCATTTGAACCCAGAGGTTCAAACGAAATTTGGTTTCTGCAGTCATATACACAAGAAGAAGAACCAAGACACAACACAATTTACACAAACATCCATCACAGTGAATCTCCTCCTCACTGTGATGGAAGGCAAAGTCTTATCCTTCCCCTGCACTCCTCATTCTCCTCCCGATGTCAGAGTCAAAGCCCCCGGTGGGTGATGGTAAATAAGTCCCGCGGCAATTATAAAGCCGGGTGATGCAAGGCCCTGCTCCGGGTCTTGGAGCCCCCGGCGTGTGCTAGCAAGTCCCGCGGCCATTTAAATCCGCGCCGGGCGATGTAAGGCCCCGCTCCAGGTCATCCTCAACCCCGCAACTCGGGCGGGAGAAGTCGCCGTTACGGAAGCCCCGAAAAGCGGTCTCCCAGCAGGGACCCGCGGGCTCCCGGTGTCACTGTCCACCAGACCTGCGGTTGGAGCCCCCGAAGCCCCGGGGTCGGGCTGCAGCAGCGCAGCCCGACCCCGGTCAGTAGAATTAGATAATGTTACAGTGGAGCGCAGCCATGGAGAAATTTGTGCAGTATTGTGAAAGTAAGAAAATAATGAGGAATTCACACGTCTGAACAGGATTGAGAGAAAAAAAGCAGGTCTCATTAGTTAATAACATCAACTTTTTACACTATGAGTCGATGCTATCAGTTGATAGCAGAGTTTTGGACAAGTAGAAGTTTACATAAAGTCAGGACTAAGAGGGTCTAGGTGCTACCAAGAATTGCTTGATAATGCCAAAGATATATTTTAGGACTTTAGTATCCAATGAGCAAGAGAATGGTACTTTTACCATTGAAGTAACTGACATGCAAATGAAAAGTAATTTAAAATGTATTGATACAGTTTTCAAGGGCAGTATGCAGACAGAACAAAACCAAAGATGAATCCTTATAAGACTTTTAAGTTAACATAAGAGAACACTGACAGTGATGCTCCAGCTATGATCAAATCAAGATATAGAGGGTGTAACAAACATTTTGTCCCCAAGCAAGAAGCAGGAAAGCAGTAGAGACAGCTAAATGGCATGCTAAATAGCATGCACAAAATTGCAAAATAGCTTGGCATCTTGACAATGTAAAGTAAAGTAAATCTCCTTGCCAATTGTTACAGGTGATGTTGAAAGGAGGGATGGGAGGGAAACGCCAATAATATTTAGTTTAACACATTAGGAAACGAAATGGATCTGAGAATATCCGATGACCTACAATTTCTTTCTAGCAACTAAAAGAATGATTGCTGTTGTGAAATGCCAAAACAAGTATTTTGTTTATTATAGTCATCCGAATTGACATGACGACATAATGCAGAAATAACAGCAAAAGTTTAACTTTAATTCCTTAATATTTGTTAAAATTCTTTCATAGATAACGTACCTTGTTACCCTGATGATTAAATCGGATTCTTGTTATTCTAGAATTACCAGAAGGTCGAAAGCATGCTAGTTGATGTGAGTGGCCCCATTCAAACATCCGAACACTGCCATCTTGAGCACCAGTCAGATCTAGATCATTTGAGAAGGAGTTTGGTCAGTCAATGCCTTATTACTAATTCAAGAAAAACTTCAAGATTTTGATTGAAACCTATATACTTTGTTGGTTTAATAATTCAAACATTTCCACTGTATTTCGGTACAAATGACAATAATAAACCAATAATAATAAATGGTTGAAAAATATTAGTTCTAAAAAGTGTTGCCAAAAAGTATTAAACAGCTTCTTTCATATGTTTTTTGTACATTCCAGGAACCTGTACTCCATTCCCATCAATGTCTACAATAAACTCAAATGTCATTTATGGTTAACAATCACAAGCACTGTGTGGAGATGCACGCTATGTTATGATGGTCTAGATTTCTCATATTTCAAGTCAAGTCAAGTCAAGAGAGTTCATTGTCATGTGTCCCAGATAAGACAATGAAATTCTTGCTTTGCTTCAGCACAACAGAATATTGTAGACATAAATACAGATCAGATCAGTGTGTCCATATACCATAGAATATATATACACACACACACATAAATAAACAGATAAAGTGCAATAGGCTGTTATAGTTCAGAGTTTGTTTGAAGTTGTGTTTAATAGTCTGATGGCTGTGGGGAAGTAGCTGTTCCTGAACCTGGATGTTGCAGATTTCAGGCTCCTGTTCCTTCTACCTGATGGCAGCGGAGATATGAGTGTGTGGCCAGGATGGTGTGGGTCCTTGATGATGCTGGCAGCCTTTTTGAGGCAGCGACTGCAAAAGATCCCCTCGATGCTAGGGAGGTCAGAGCTGATGATGGACTGGGCAGTGTTTACAACTTTTTGCAGCCTTTTCCGCTCCTGGGCGCTCAGGTTGCCGTACCAAGCCACGATGCAACTGGTCAGCATGCTATCTACAGTGCACCTGTAGATGTTCGAGAGAGTCCACCTTGACATACCGACTCTCCGTAATCTTCTCAGGAAGTAGAGGCGCTGATGTACTTTCTTTATGATTGCATCAGTGTTCTGGGACCAGGAGAGATCTTTGGAAATATGCACACCCAGGAATTTGATGTTCTTGACCCTTTCCATCTTCGACCCGTTGATATAAACGGGACTGTGGGTCCCCATCCTACCCTTTCCGAAGTCCACAATCAGTTTCATGTTCTTTTGTCAATTATTTTTATATATTGCATTATCTAATTATTAATTGTCTCCATATTTAGTTCACCAAAATACTTTAGGATTTTGAACATCTCTATTAAGTGTCCTCTTAACTCAAAGGTGAACCATACAACCAGTTCCTCTAGTCTTTCCATATCAGGAAAACAAAATGATCACATTGTTAGAATTTTTCCAATAAATTTGTTATTTTCCAAGACTTCAATATCGTTCTCAAGTACCGTGGCAAGAATTGAACACAATCCTTCGGCTGAATACTATCTAGATTGCCTCATTAGAAATGCACTGCACAATGCAGGCAAATTTACAGATGCAAACTTGTTAACAGAAAGAACAGTTAAGAATGCAGATAATTTATCTTCAACAGTTTAATTCTGAAGAAAAGCATACCAGTGGCACATCCAGAAAAAGAAACTGGTTCCTAACTTAATATATTAGAATATTTATCTTTAAATTACTGACACACCTGACAAAATATGCACGTTATATAATCCTCGTACCATCAGAATGAACAACTTTTTAAAATCACAATCTCGAATTATGTAAACACTAATCCTTAAAGACTTCCAACACGATAGATGATGCAAAATTAAAATTTATTCTGAAAAAATAATTTTAAAAGAGACTGTGGATGCAGGAATCTTGAGCCGTTCTGTGTGTTTAAAAAAAAAATTCGCTCGACAAGTTAATCGCTGGAATGATTTTAAAATCAGCTTCTGAAGCCGTCAATACCGACAACGGGTCCGGATTTTATGTAG